>NC_083587.1:3200000-3260000 GCF_027579695.1 Neoarius graeffei
ACAATCCGTGTTTCTCTCTCTCTGTCAAGTTACATGTCACTCCTGAGATACCAGTGATGCGGACCTCTCCTGCTCTTTGGACCTGCCTGGTCCATCCTGATGCCTTATGTCTAGCTGGAGTTCTCATCACTTTGCACCTGCAAGGATGGCCCACATGTACAGCGCCTGATCCATCCTGATGCCCTACTTCTAGCTGAGGTTCTCGTTACTTCTCTCCTGTGGAAGATGGCCCCATATGGACAATCTAAATATATAATTCAGGACTGCAGTTATCATGATCCGTTTTGCATTCAAGTCTCCATCAATGAACAGTTGATAACATCAACAAAATAAACTTCATGTTAAAACTCTAATGAGTTTCCTGGTTATACAATTGCATTTTTTTGACCATATTGGACACACTTATAGAAGGGAGTTATTTATAATCATGCAATCGGTCATCATCCAAATAAAGATGGGTTCCCTTTCGAGGTCATCTCAAGGAGTTTCTCTCTTTCCACTGTCACCTCAGACTTGCTCATCAAGGATACATTTATGAAGTAATATATTTAAAATCTGTATTTTTCTGTCAAACTTGTTTGCAACAATGGCTATTGTTAAAAGCATTCTACAAATAAAGTCAATTTATTGGACAAAAAACTGCACCGAAAACACAACCTCCTTGATAGAGGTAATAACAATGCTTTCCAATCTTTCTTTCTCCACATGAACTCAGCTAAATCATGATCAGTTATGACACGATTAGGATGACCCTCAGTGAACAATCTACACTTCTTAGAGGTGTAACTTTTTTTGTGAACAGAAGACAGCATGGCGGATGAAGAATAGCAGCGAGCACACCAACATCCTGATAGAAGTATCAAGGCAGTGGAGATACAAATCACTTCTGGTCACAACTTTAAGAATAAAACCAGAGCAAAAACAGGACGCAGAGCTTTGTGAGTTGGGCCTTTAGCCTTGAGTTAAAGTAACAGGTTTCATTGCTGCCAGAGCTAACTGTTAGACACAGTTCTCTCTCTCCAGGGATCAGAGGCTTCGAGCTCAACACCAAACGATTCTTCCAGTAGCGAGATCTCCAGGTTTAGGAAAGCATGCCTAAAATAGTCCGCTATGATTTCATCCATTTTCAATGTGTAAAGCTTTCGGCTTAACATCCTGCAGAGGGGATGACGCTGCCTGATTGGCTTATATATAAATTAAAAAAAAAAAAAAAACAACGAGGGGAAAAAAAAAGTCTGTAAGAAATCAAGCTGAGAAATAAAAGCTGTAATTGAGAGGAAATCGCAATTTAGCAAAATTAATAATAATAATAATAATGTGATGGAAATTAACTTTAAGTGAAGCTTATTTAAGTACTTTCAATATACAACTAAGCAGGTTAGCCAAACTACAGATCTCTCCTGAGTGGATAAGTAGTGCACTACCGAGAGTGCACACGGCATTATTTCAGACTGAACGGAGTTCACTAAAACAGTAAAGTGGGGATGTATTGGAACTCGACCACACACCTTCAGTTTAACTTGCCTCAGGGTTTTAAATCCTCAGAGCCTGACACAATAACGTGCTTTTATTTTTATAAACCGAGGGGCTAAAGCTGTTCAGGCGAGCAGCGGTTTTTGCTTCTCCAGTGTTTTCTGTCGGTTGGAGAAGCAGCTACTGGACGCGTTACCGCCACCACCTGGACTGGAGTTTCAGGGTGGAGGACGCCTATCCCAACCCCACCCCTTACACACTTCTACTAACAACAATTAAAATGTCGTTTTAAAAAGTGTAATATTACATGCCTGGACCCATTTGGCTGTCTGTGCTGTTTTTTTTTTGCTAGAAGCTAAAATTCTCTGTGGCTGGTTTGCTTCCAGTGGAACTGGTGCAAAGCACAAAGTGGGCAGAATAATAAAGACTCCTCTAAGGCACAGAAAGCCAGCATCTATTTGAACTGCTGCTCATGTAACATAACACTTCCCTACCTATGAGCTCACAGACACTTGTTGCTTGACACCCCTCCCTTCCTGACTTTTGACAATATCAATATTTGAACTCACAATTTCCAGATGATAAGGTGAATGTTTTTCTATTGCACCAATGCCCAAGCAGCTTTCTATCAAAATCTTGATGTCTACAAACGGTGTCTGTCCAAGGTGATATTTAAACAAATATTAGGGATGCTGTGTGTATATGTATAAAAGTATACCCTGGAGGTATACGTTTAGGGCAGCATGTTGGTGTGGTGGTTAATGCTGTTACTGCACAGTAAGAAGGTTCTGGGTTCAAGCCTGGTGGGAGGGGCCGTTTTGTGTAAAGTTTGCATGTTCTGTCTGTGTGGGTCTTCTCTGGGTGCTCTGGTTTCCTCTAAAGACATGTAATTAGGTTAAGTGGATACTCTAAATTGCCCAGATTGTAGGTGTGCATGAGTGCACAGAAAGGAACTGACCACCCAACTGCTACAATTCTGGCCACATCAACCAAACATGGCTTGGCTCAAGCTTAGATCAGGTTTGGCAACAATAACGTTGTAGCCTGCCTACCCCCCCCCAAAAAAAAACCCTCTTCGGATCTACACGATTCACACAAGTGACCTATTTTGGGACCAAAACGGCGAATTTCGCCAAAAGGTGAGGAGTTTGCATATGTGATAAATGGCCAAGTATAATATTTTTGTCTCATTTGTTTAACTGGGTTCTCTTTATCTACTTTTAAGATTTGTGTGAAAATCTGATGTTTTAGGTCATAATTATGCAGAAATATAGAAAATTCTAAAGGGTTCACAAACTTTCAAGTACCACTGTACATATCCAAATCAACCCTCACCAAACCGATGTTGAAATTATACGAGGGCAAGTCAAAAATTCTAAGACAAATGAAAAAAAATCTTTATTTATGAAAATAACAAAGCTATTTCTCTACATATCCTCCATTTAAGTCTAAACACTTCTGCAAGCGATGTTTTCATTGGAGAATTCCATCTTTGTAGTCCTTTTTTGAATTCCTTTTGAAATTATAACATCTATCTTAGAACTTTTTGACTTTTGTTTGCACTTGTGAATTCATGGAAATGAAACCGATTGCGTAAAAATTCATACCAATTGCATAACCCAGCATCAAACCAACTCTCACAGTGGCAAATTGTGTGGCATCGAAAATCATCAGATCATTGGTGTGGTAAGAAGTTTTATATTAACTTTAGCATTAATTATAGCTAACAATATATGTTCAAATCCTGTAGTGTCATGCTTCTCTGTTTAGCCTTGACATTTAGAAAAGAAACAAGCTGCACGTGTGAATGAATAAGTTCTTTGTTTTTGCGCGCGTGTGAGAAGCTGCTACCGGGTTGTCGTGGATGCGGCAGAGTCAAGGAAAACTTGGGACAGTTTTTCTCAGCTGCAGTTGGGAAAACAGACTATTACAAAATGTTGATGGAAGCTATGATTATGACTAATATCTTGTGTAAGACAGGAAGCTGAACATGCCTAGAAGTAGATATGGGAGGACCTATGTTAGTGACTACCTGGGCTTGTGATTTTATGGGACTTTCATTAAATTATCATTAAATTATAGGATCGCATTGTGATCAAACTTGTGATTTACACCACCACTCCACATATCAGTGACAAGAAGAAATTGATATTAATTGGAGCTACTTTCATCTAGTCATCATATTTTGTTTCTTAAAAATATACAATCTTCATAATAAATTTATGACAAACTCACAACCGAGGAGTCTCCACTGTTCCTGGCTTCCTCTCTGTTCACCAGCTCTCCCTGGCAGGGGCCGAAGTGTGCACCTACTGGAACAGTCTGCCCATTATTAAACACTCCCAGGCCTGCATCAGGAATACTAGACTTCTGGATTTCTAGCCCAGGAGGAAGAGTTTGTCTGGCTCGGTCAGGAACTCCCATGGGAACAGAAGTATCTGGGATGCAGAGGGGCGGTCCATGAACCTCACATTTGTTGAGGAAGAAGGATTTGCAAAATTCGCAGTCTGGGAGTAGAGAAAACACAACAGGAAGAAATGAGGCCCAAATGTGTGTATGTATCTAAGACCACACACACAGTACATTATCTCATTATCTCTAGCCGCTTTATCCTGTTCTACAGGGTCGCAGGGAAGCTGGAGCCTATCCCAGCTGACTACGGGCGAAAGGCGGGGTACACCCTGGACAAGTCGCCAGGTCATCACAGGGCTGACACATAGACACAGACAACCATTCACACTCACATTCACACCTACGGTCAATTTAGAGTCACCAGTTAACCTAACCTGCATGTCTTTGGACTGTGGGAAAAACCGGAGCACCCGGAGGAAACCCACGTGGACACGGGGAGAACATGCAAACTCCACACAGAAAGGCCCTCGCCGGCCACGGGGCTCGAACCCAGACCTCCTTGCTGTGAGGCGACAGCGCTAACCACTACACCACCGTGCCGCCCACAGTACATTAGTCCTGTATAAAAATTATCATAAGAAAGCTTGCCAGTAAGGTTCACTGAGCATCTGGTTGAGACTAGAGATGTCCGTCAGGACTGAGATCTCACAGGAGTACACACAAGGTACACAAGTACGAATTGTTTTTACTTCCTTGTGGGCATAAACAAGTGGTCAGAAGCTTGCAGGGCAAAATAAAACAATGTTCATTAGCATGACTGTGGCACTATGTGATGTATTTACAGCATTCTTACGACCTGCCTGGTCAGGGTCATGGTTGTTTTCAAAGAACTTGCTTATCTTTTGGGAAACAGAATATCCCAAATTTGTTATGAAATCACATGCAGGTACAAACAAAAATAACTGTCCACACAGTAAGTAAGTAAATAAATAAATAAAATAGTCCAACGCACATCTCTGAGCTTGCTGACAATTCTGGTATTTCTAGGCCTAGGCATTTTTCCAATGCCATACATCTAGAATTCATATTTAATTTTTAAAAAAAAATGAAAAAATTTCACACCTAGTAGCAATTTAAGCATAACCAATTTGCTGAAGGAGAAACCAGTGGGAACAGCACGGTGGTGTAGTGGTTAGCGCTGTCGCCTCACAGCAAGAAGGTCCGGGTTCGAGCCCCGTGGCCGGCAAGGGCCTTTCAGTGCGGAGTTTGCATGTTCTCCCCATGTCCGTGTGGGTTTCCTCCGGGTGCTCCGGTATCTCCCACAGTCCAAAGACATGCAGGTTAGGTTAACTGGTGACTCTAAATTGACCGTAGGTGTGAATGTGAGTGTGAATGGTTGTCTGTGTCTATGTGTCAGCCCTGTGATGACCTGGCGACTTGTCCAGGGTGTACCCCGCCTTTCGCCCGTAGTCAGCTGGGATAGGCTCCAGCTTGCCTGCGACCCTGTAGAACAGGATAAAGCGGCTAGAGATAATGAGATGAGAAACCAGTGGACCCAGAAGAAGGAAGTGTAGGGTTTCTCCACTGACGGGGGAGAACTTGCAAAACTTCATACAGACAGCAACCCAAGCTGAGAATCGAATCCAGGACCCTGGAGGTGCGCCACTGTGATGCCCCTAAACCTGTATACAGACATTTGGACTCCTGTCCATCACACCCATCTGTGCTGATTGAGCATCCCATTCCAGGGGCATACTCTCTGTCCCCTATTAATCACAGCCGACTGGGGTCTTCTGTGAGCTCATGCATGTGGGAAAGAGAGCACATGGCACTGTCCTCCGGGTGCGTTTTGCTATCCTGTGACGCAGCATGAGCTGCATTTGGAAAAGAGGAGGTTGACAGCTTTACATGTCTTGGAGGAAGCATGTGTTAACCTTCGCTCACATGGTTAGAGGAGACCTGGCTGGTGGATGGATACTAGCAGGTGACCACAATGGGGAGAAAATGGGTGGAAAAAAAAAAAAAAAACTATGGTCTTCTAATGTGGTGAAGACGTTAAGACACGTCTATTTAGCATTTATGGAAGGGGACCCAGGTATCAGTCAGTAAGTTTCCCAAGATGGAGGCGTCTTCATGACAGAGGAGTTTGTGCTTTCTGGTTTCTCAGTCACACAACATCCCACATTTTTTTTGTCTCAGAATATTCTCAGCTGGAGAGAATGACATTCTATGTAAACAGAAACAAATAAAAAATGCAATATATCATTCATTCATAAATTAAAAATTGTAATTGTAAGCAAATCACTGTGGTATGAGGGGAATAATACACTTTGGGCCTTGCTGTCATATGAAAATAAACAAGACGAGAGTCATCTATATCCCCCACCCTACAGTGGTGCTTGAAAGTTTGTGAACCCTTTAGAATTTTCTATATTTCTGCATAAATATGACCTAAAACATCATCAGATTTTCACACAAGTCCTAAAAGTGGATAAAGAGAACCCAGTTAAACAAATGAGACAAAAATATTATACTTGGTCATTTATTGAGGAAAATGATTCAATATTACATATCTGTGAGTGGCAAAAGTCTGTGAACCTTTGCTTTCAGTATCTGGTGTGACCCCCTTGTGCAGCAATAACTGCAACTAAACGTTTGCGGTAACTGTTGATCAGTCCTGCACACCGGCTTGGAGGAATTTTAGCCCGTTCCTCCGTACAGAACAGCTTCAACTCTGGGATGTTGGTGGGTTTCCTCACATGAACTGCTCGCTTCAGGTCCTTCCACAACATTTTGGTTGGATTAAGGTCAGGACGTTGACTTGGCCATTCCAAAACATTAACTTTATTCTTATTTAACCATTCTTTGGTAGAATGACTTGTGTGCTTAGGGTCGTTGTCTTGCTGCATGCCCCACCTTCTCTTGAGATTCAGTTCATGGACAGATGTTCTGACATTTTCCTTTAGAATTCGCTGGTATAATTCAGAATTCATTGTTCCATCAAATGATGGCAAGCCATTCTGGCCCAGATGCAGCAAAACAGGCCCAAACCATGATACTACCACCACCATGTTTCACAGATGGGATAAGGTTCTTCTGCTGGAATGCAGTGTTTTCCTTTCTCCAAACATAACGCTTGTGATTTAAACCAAAAAGTTCTATTTTAGGCTACGTTTACATTAGACTGTATCTGTCTCGTTTTCTTCGCGGATGCACTGTCCGTTTACATTAAACCCCCTGGAAACGCCGGGAAACGGGAATCCGCCAGCGTCCACGTATTCAATCCAGATCGTGTCAGCTCCGGTACTGTGTAAACATTGAGAATACGCGAATACGCTGTGCTGAGCTCTAGCTGGCGTCTCATTGGACAACGTCACTGTGACATCCACCTTCCTGATTCGCTGGCGTTGGTCATGTGAGGCGACTGCTGAAAAACGGCGCGGACTTCTGCCTTGTATCACCTTTCATTAAAAAGAGTATAAAAGTATGAAAATACTGCAAATCACACACGGACTGGCCATCGGGAGTAGCGGGAGTTTTCCCGGTGGTTCAGTGTGGGCCGGCGGAGAAAAAAAAAAAAAAAAAACAGTTGCGCGCTGGCCTTTAATATGATCAGCAATGTTAACAGTTTCTTTAAGAAACTGTTAACATTGCTTATTACAGTTGCGCGCTGGCCTTTAATATGACAAGCAATGTTAACAGTTTCTTAAAGAAACTGTTAACATTGCTGATCATATTAAAGGCCAGCGCGCAACTGTTTTTTTTTTTTTTTTTCTCCGCCGGCCCACACTGAACCACCGGGAAAACTCCCGCTACTCCCGATGGCCAGTCCGTGTGTGATTTGCAGTATTTTCATACTTTTATACTCTTTAATGAAAGGTGATACAAGGCGGAAAACTCCCGCTGGCCAGTCCGTGTGTGCTGCAAATACTGATGCAAATCCTGCCCATTGTGTAGTTATGATTGTCTTTAGGCTTGCCATCCTTCCACTTGCAAGTAATAAGTGATATGCGCTGGGATCACACACACAGCGGCTCAATCCCGAATCGTGGCTTGTGCACTTCACTCGCGCACTGTGTGAGCTGCGCAGGGCCGGAGTGTGCACCCTCCAGAGGGCACTCGCTGTTCAGGGCGGAGTGATTTGGAGCGCAGGATGCCTGCGGAGCCGAGCGTATCCGTGTATTAGGCTTGCCATCCTTCTACTTGCAAGTGGTGAGCCTTGCGTGGCTTGCCATCCTTCTACTTGCAAGTGGTGAGCCTTGCGCATGCCCTAAATGCACTGGGATCATGTTACGCGCCGTCTGAAATGCACTGGGATCATGTTACGCGCTGTCTAAAGTCATGTGATTAGCGTATCCGTGTATTGGCGTTGCTGTGTGCACGGCTAACGGTTTTAGTGTAAACGCGAATCGTTTTAAGAACGTTAATCTGATGATCCGCTGATTCGACGTAATGTAAACATAGCCTTAGTCTCATCCTTCCACAAAACATTTTGCAAATAGCCTTCTGGCTTGTCCATGCGATCTTTAGCAAACTGCAGACGAGCAGCAATGTTCTTTTTGGAGAGCAGTGGCTTTCTCCTTGCAACCCTGCCATGCACACCATTGTTGTTAAGTGTTCTCCTGATGGTGGACTCATGAACATTAACATTAGCCAATGGCCTTCAGTTGCTTAGAAGTTACCCTGGGGTCCTTTGTGACCTCGTCAACTATTACACACCTTGCTCTTGGAATGATCTTTGTTGGTCGACCACTCCTGGGGAGGGTAACAATGGTCTTGAATTTCCTCCATTTGTACACAATCTGTCTAACTGTCTGACTATGGATTGGAGGAGTCCAAACACTTTAGAGATGGTTTTGTAACTTTTTCCAGCCTGATGAGCATCAACAACGCTTTTTCTGAGGTCCTCAGAAATCTCCTTTGTTCGTGCCATGATACACTTCCATGTGTTGTGAAGATCAGACTTTGATAGATCCCTGTTCTTTAAATAAAACAGGGTGCCCACTCACACCTGATTGTCATCCCATTGATTGAAAACACCTGACTAATGGTGCTTTTCCACTACCAACGCGGCTGAGTTGGGCTGAGCCGTGCGGTGCTGAGTTGGGCTGAGTCGAGCTGAGTGGGGCTGTTGGCGTTGCATTTCGACTACAACCGCACTGAACCGTGCTGGCTGGAAGTGGGTGGACACATTGGGTGGAGTTAGCGAAAGTGGGTGGACGTCACGTGATGTCATTAGGCGGCGCAAACAGTGACATCAGTGACCTTTTAAGCGGTAGTCTCATGACCTGGATAGTAAACAATAAACATGGAGGACATGGAGTCGTTAGTGTTGCTGGTCTTGGTGCTGTGGCTTGTTGTCACTGACAACGCCAACAGATACTGGCAAGAGTGTATAGATGAGGCGAGGCGCATAATTTGTCGTAATTCTTCTTCTTCCGGATTTACAGTGTTTACAGATGGTGGTTCCCAGCATGCTCGCGGGGCGTGTGGGCATGTGAGGACACTCCTCCTCACCAATCAGTGCACAGGGGAGTGTCTCCTCACGCCCCTAGCCCCACTCAGCACGGTTTGGCTCGCTTCAGCCTCGCTGCAAAACCGTGCGTGTTTTGGGTGCTGAGTGAGGCTGAAGTGAGCTGAGTCGTGCTGCTCTGAGGTAGTCGAAACGAGAGCCGTGTTGGGCTGAAGTGAGCTGAAAAAGGGCCATAATTTCACCTTCAAATTAACTGCTAATCCTAGAGGTTCACATACTTTTGCCACTCACAGATATGTAATATTTGATCATTTTCCTCAATAAATAAATAAATGGCCAAGTATAATATTTTTGTCTCATTTGTTTAACTGGGTTCTCTATCTATTTTCTGGACTCGTGTGAAAATCTGATGTTGTTTTAGGTCATATTTATGCAGAAATAGAGAAAATTCTAAAGGGTTCACAAACTTTCAAGCACCACTGTATATACCAACTACATACCAAGTTTCAAGATATTATGCGCCACATTTTTCAAGTTCTGCTGCAGGAAACAAACCCTGCCTCTTTACACTGACCTCAGCAGCCCATGGCATAAGCCTACCGGACCTTTGATCCAGGTGAGCTAAAAATTTAAATTTCTCACATTTTTTTAGTATCAAAAGGCACTACCTAATACTTAATAAAACATTACTTAAATCAACACATATACCAACTTTTAAGATCATACTACTCATAGTTTTCAAGTTCTGCTCCGGAAACAAAACCTACCCCTAAGACTAACTTGAGAGACTAATGCCGCTTTTCCACTACAAACGCGGCTGAGCCGTGCCGTGCCGAGTCGAGCTGAGTGGGGCTGTTGGAGTTGCATTTCGACTACAACCGCGCTGAACCGTGCTGGCTGGAAGTGGGTGGACACATTGGGTGGAGTTAGCGAAAGTGGGTGGACGTCATGTGATGCCGTTAAGCAGCGCAAACAGTGACATCAGTGACAGTGGCGGAACAAGTCAGAGCCGGGCCGGGGGCGGGGCAAATGACCGGGCCCTTTATTAAAGCTTATCATAACATCATTTTAGGCTACAAAATGTCCGCAACTGCGGTGTTTACCAATTTCAACACTACCGGGTGCAACTATGTTATTTAGTACATCAAGTCCTTCAAACGAACATGTAACTCAGAAACAAAAAACATTAGGATACTGTACATGGCTCATAATAAAACATCAATAGCCTATACTGCGCACATTATTTGAAGGGCATACGAATGAGCGCTCAGAGGTTGCAACGGTGACAGGAAGAGTCAGAAATAAAAGGAGGGCGGTGCAAACCTCACTGAATGCACTGTGTTTACCAATTTCAACACTCCGGGGTGCAACTATGTTAGTTTGTACATTAAGTCCTTCAAACGAACATGTAACTCAGAAACAAAAAAAAAACATTAGGCGACATGCTGTACATGGCTCATAATAAAACATCAATAGCCTACTGCGCGCATTATTTGAAGGGCATACGACGAGCCTTGCGCTCCGCGAACTCGTCCACTATGCTCTGTATGTCACTGATTCAGTGATCTTTTCAGCGGTAGTCTCACGACCCGGATAGTAAACAATAAACATGGAGGACATGGAGTCGTTAGTGTTGCTGGTCTCGGTGCTGTGGCTTGTTGTCACCGACAACGCGGACAGATACTGGCAAGAGCGTATAGATGAGGCGAGGCGCATAAGGCGTCAGAAATTCTCGTAATTCATAATTATTCTTCTTCCGGGTTTGCGGTGTTTACAGATCCCAGCGCGCTCGCGGGGCGTGTGTGGGCATGTGAGGACACTCCTCCTCACCAATCAGTGCACAGGGGAGTGTCTGCTCACGCCCCCAACCTCAGTCGGCACGGTTTGGCTCGCTTCAGCCCCACTCCAAAACGGTGCGAGTTTTAGGGGCTAAGCAGGGCTGAAACGAGCTGAGTCGTGCTGGTTTTTGGTAGTCGAAACGCGAGCCGTGTCGGGCTGAAGTGAGCTGAAGCGAGCTGAAGTGAGCTGAAAAAGGGTAGTGGAAAAGGGCCATTAGTCTAAAAATTTTTTCCATGGTAATATGAAAAATTAAAATTTCTTAAGCTGAAAAGGCACATCTACATCATCTTGTTAACATGTATACCAAGTTTCAAATCTGCATCATGAATAGTTTTGGATACATGCTCCAGAAACAAACATTGCTCTTCGAAACTAAGTCAAAATCTATTTTTTTTATGTAAAAATCTGAAAAATACTTTTTTTCAAAAATCCAAAATAGCAAAAGGGACCACCTCACATGTGGCTTGATATGTATACAAAGCTTCATGAAGATTTTCAGTAGTTTTAAAAAGATATAACTTGGAAACGAAAACGTGACCGGACGGACGGAACCCGTTTCTATATCCCCCGGCACAGATTTTTATCTAACAGCATGACCCATCATGTGTTACTCCACACTTTTTTATTCAGGTTCACATCAATTTGTAAATGACTAATGTATTTTAAATAAGTAAATAAATAAAATCCTTGCTACCATATTAAAATGTGAATTGTTTATAGTGTATCAATAAAAATATCAATTTGTCACAATGTGTTGATTAAATAATCCAAGACTGAGGCTACATCCCAAATGTACTGTATTGCACTTTTAGTGCACCAGATAGCATGTAGGGTAAAGAATAAATAAACAGTGAGTGTTACTGAGCACCAGAGTGGCCTGATGTCTTACAGAGGTAGTCTTTATTGTCAGGATCGTCCACTTTAACAGAGAGACCTTCAGGTGGGTTGTCGAGATCGTCTCTATGGTTGTAGATTTTCGGCTCCAGTGTCTCCTCTTTCTTCACATGGACCTCTGACGTCCCTCCAGCCGTTGATGTCTTGGTTTTCATGTCCTCACACAGCTAAAGATCAAACAACAAATCTGTTAGGGCGGGACGGTATCCATCCCACTCGGGAAGGTGCTGCTCTCATTTCTCGCAGCATCGCTCATAGAAAAGGCCTAGTTAATCTGTGACATTCCAGAGCCAAGGCCAGGGAGCAGACAAACAGGCTAAACCGACTGTCTGCTACCTGCACAGAGTCGTCACTCAGGGTCCACTACATCAAGATTGTATCTGTTCCCCAAGCTATACAAAAAAGTTTAAATACTCAAGAGTTTGTTCTAGTAATCTAATCAATATAAAATTAAATCATACTGACTGTACAGCTGCTGCCAGCACCTTCGATCTAAAGAACTATTAGAATGATTAAATATTAGCTCTCATGTCTGAAGCACTAACTGTTAATGAACTTATTACAGATCAGAAGTTTAATGTACTGTGTTTAACAGAAACATGGATTAAACCAAATGAGTCTGTAGCATTAAAGGAACGTAGTCCTCCTGGAAACAGTTATATACACCAGCCTCGTCCAACTGGCAGAGGAGGCGGCAGCGTTATTTTTAATGATTATCTAGGCATAACAAAAACCTGGACAATTAATATGAAGAACTTCAAACTTATTGAATTCATGTTATGCATTACAGTTAAATTATGTTAAAGATTGCATTTGGTACACATCTGCACCATCCTGAAAGTCCTGAACCGAAACAGGCCAGTACGAATACATGCATCATTACACCCCTACAAGAGGGTAAACAGCAGGAGACAGACATAAGGAACTGTTGCCTCCAATCAGCCACACCTGGGGCCTCATGTACAAAGACCTGCGTGGATTTCCCACTAAATATGTGCGCACGTCAAAATCGGGAAATTTGCGTACGACCAAAAAAATCCGGATGTATCAATCAGTGCGTACGAAGGTTTCCACGCACTCTCCTGTTGTACATCCCAATCAACGTGGAATTCGGCGCACATGCACGAGCCCCGTTCCCTGCCCCATCTCCTCCCTCAATTATTCCACACTGAATATGTTAATTAGTATAAATAGACCTGCAGTAAGGCCCGCGTTAGGTAAAAGACATGGCAACTTTTACTAACGTGTTAATGTTAATTAAATGTTAGAAATCTCGCGTTAATCAAATTAACATTTAACATTTATTATTAACATTTATTCGCGTTAATCCCTGCCTTTAGCACAGTGTAATAGAATTCACATACATCACTTAATTGTTATGTCACCTCCAATTAAAGTGATGTTCAAAGTGTATGCTATGAGACATGCAACGGTCACTGATTGTATGCCACTGAATGTGAATGTAGCCTATACCAAGATAACGGTATGATTCGCATCATCCGCAGTGCCTGCGCCACAATGAGTGTCTATTTGAGTTACATGGGTTTTGAAAACAAAAAAACATCTTTAGTGCTCTAATGTGTACATTTTTTCGGGGACATCCTGTATTTGAGGAAATGTCTTCCTCTCTTAGAAGGCCCAATATCCCTAGCCACATGTAACCAGAAATAAAACGTGCACATATTTTCCACAATAGGATTTTAATGACAAATGTATTCTAGCAGGGTGCCAGGGAACAACAAGAGGCCCCCAGTCCATCCCACCCGAGCAGGAAGAGGACCCCCAGCCGAGCGGATCCAGCGTCACTGTCACCTGCCCCCCTTCTCCACCACCTGCCCGTCAGCGGGTCCACAGGCCGGGTGCTGATGCGCGCGGTCCTTGAGTCGCAGGGGGAAATTTTAAAGGGGATAGAGGTGATTAACAATAACCTCGAGGGAATCCGCGAGGAACTGAAGGAACTGAATAACACATTAAAAGAATATCTTAAAAAATGAATGGTGTCCTGTCTGTCCTTACCTTTTCACATTGTGGCTATTAAGCGCTGCCGGGCTTGTATGCCATGTCGCTGTGGCACCTCGTTGTGAGGCCCAGAGTCTGGGTCCTCCGGCAGGTCTCGCTCCATTATTGGCACGCCGTGCCGCTGCGCCACATTGTGTAACACGCCACACAACGCAGTTGTGTCTGATTTGTACGCTCTTGGAAATCGTTTCATATATTGATCTTGGTAATTATGTGATAAGGCTACCCCACGCAACATCAACTAATAATATTTCAGTCTGACACCTCGCGGCAAATGCGCAAGGAAGATCTATTAAGCTAGCTGCAATGCATGGTCCTGCATGTGCATTCTTTAATTTAATTAATTAACCAATAGTCAATGGGAATAATATCGAAATGATATTGCTGGGGTTTCTCATTTCCCGTAATTACAATATGGAAGGGATGGTTGATGGATCTGTTGGCATTTACCCAACAATCTCGCATTATGTGTCTCGACAATGTCATATGACTGACATACATTTCAATTCACGCATCCTGATGTTCCGATGCATTTTTGGATGCCTCTTATCGCCATGTCATGACTCTTGACCGAGTAGGCCTAAATGTAGTTGCGTTGCTCTGCCTCTAAGTGTCGCCAAGTACCAAGATGCACCAGAAATGTGCGTACGCCAGCCATGAGGTTTGCGTAGAGTACCGCACTTTTCCACACCAAGTCAATCTTTGTACATACGAATGTTTGCGCAGAAAGTGACGTATGTAGCTTTTTTGTGCGTACACAAGCTTTGTACATGAGGCCCCTGGTCCTTTCCTGGCCAGGTATTTATCATCCCCCTGAACACAATACCCTCCAGGCCTGTAGAGGGTGAACACACACAAACGGTTAATACTGGCTCCAACACGCATCACTACCCACAGTGTGGACAGAGTTCCTCTCACAGTAATCTCCAAAAACACCAGCACATTCTCACAGGAGAGAAGCCGATTCACTGCTCACAGTGTGGAAAGACATTTACTTATTCAGTAACATTTCAGACCCACAACTGCACCAACTCCGAGACATTGCATGATTTAAAGTTGTCATATTAAATATAGGGCGGCACGGTGGTGTAGTGGTTAGTGCTGTCGCCTCACAGCAAGAAGGTCCGGGTTCGAGCCCCGTGGCCGGCGAGGGCCTTTCTGTGTGGAGTTTGCATGTTCTCCCCGTGTCCGCGTGGGTTTCCTCCGGGTGCTCCGGTTTCCCCCACAGTCCAAAGACATGCAGGTTAGGTTGAATGAATGAATGAATGAATGAATTTATTTATTTTCGAACATGTATAAAAAACGTAACTATTTGTATGCAAAAGAAAGAAAACAAGAAATTAAAAAAATAAAATAAAGAGCTAAGACATTACAAAACACCACACATTGTTCGAAAAAGGAGTGGGAAGAAGTACAATACTTTAATTTCCCACCCCTTTTTAACTACCCCGAAATCCTAACTACATTAATACACCTATAAAGATACATACCATATATACGAGTACACTTCATGAATATCCATATAAATATATAATTACAAAAATATATACTACATACCATATATACACTTCATGAATATCTATAGAATTACAAAAATATATACCACGTACCATATATACACTTCATAAATATCTATATAAATATATAACTACAAATATACACACTATATACCATATATATATATACACTACATAAATATCTATATAAATATATAATTACAAAAATAAATATATACTACATACCTATCCCCGTAAATAAATATATACAGTACCATATACTAAGTTAGCTCTAATATAACAATCAACCCTATTCTATTTACAGATTTATCCCTCATCATCCTCCGTTAACATAATTCCTCTTCCAGATACTTGTTTAAAAATATTTTTTGTACCTTTTTTTTTTTTAAACAGATTTATATTTGCACTTTGTTTTATTTCTGTCTCCAGTCTGTTCCATAAAGTCACCCCACAGCTCAATACGCACATGCTTTTCATATTTGTTCGAACCTTTGTTTTTTTTTTTAAATTTAGGTCTCCCCTTAGATTATATCCCCCCTCTCTCTCACTAAACATTCCTTGTATATTTTTCAGCAATAGATTATTTCTCGCTTTGTACATTATTTGTGCTGTTCTGAATTTGACCAGATCCATAAATTTCAACATGTGTGATTTTATGAATAGTGGGTTTGTGTGATCTCTGTATCCTGTTTTGTTTATTGTCCTTATTGCTCTTTTCTGTATTGTACATATCGGCTGCAGAGTGGTTTTGTAGGTGTTTCCCCAGACTTCGACACAGTAAGTCGGATATGGCAAAAATAACGAGTAATATAGAGTACGCAAAGATTTGCAATCAAGAATATGTTTTGTTTCAGAGACTCAGATTGTTGGCGCGCCCGCGTCTAAAGGCCAATTTATGCTGACAGCCCAATCGTCACAGATGGCGTCTGCGAAGCCCCCCCCCCTTCGCAGACGCTCTGCGTGCACCTCCCAAAAATTGTGACCACCGCAGACAGCCTCGCAGACAGCGTCGCAGACAAGAGGGCTCTGATTGGTCCACTCTACATCCGCTGAACACGCACTTCCGCTTCCCTACTTTCCCGGTTTGGTTTGTTTGCACGACCGCCATTTTTAAAAACACGAGCGAAGATGGAGCAGCATGAAGAGCGGTTGATCGAGGAAGTACGTACATCTGTACGACTCCAGTTCTAGTCATTATAAGTAACCGGAGGATAAACACTCCACTAACCACACCCACCAACTACTCCTAGCGATTTCGCGACTTCACGCCCCCTTGCGTTGTGGCAGTGAATAACATCGCGCATGCCTATTACTCCCCGCTCAACGATAAATTACAACTGTCTGCGAAAAGCTATCTGCGAAAGCCTGGTCACAAGAGCATGCAGAGCCCTTCAGACGCACCATTTCGAATAATGAACACATTGTCAAGAGGGGCAGGGGACAATATGGACGCGAGCATTTTATACCCTATTTGGAACGTTTCGTGGCGTATTACAGACCCTCCAGGATTTCGCGATGTTGCGATTTGCATCTTCAACGCAAAGTCAACCAATCCCCGCGAATTCAGGGCGGTGTTGCAATTATATCCAATCACCGCAACTTTCCCGCAAATTTGATCAATCGTTGGCGTCGTCTTGAGGTGACGTCGACAAACTACCTTCCGCCTTACTTGCAGTGTTGCCAGATTGGACGGTTTCAAGTGCATTTTGGCGGGTTTGGAACATATTTTGGGCTGGAAAACGTCAGCAGTATCTGGCAACACTGCTTAATTCCGTGTTTCCGTTCAAGAGAAGCAGCATGTGCGAGTCAGTGTTTACATAGGCTTAAATTCTGTTACTGAAAGTGTGTTATGTTTACAGTGTAGGACTGTGCACACTTTACTTTTTTTTTTTTACTTAATACAAGAAATTAATGGATGCCAACATTTTTGCCAAAATGGTATTTTATTTTCCATTGTTTAGGCAGCTTCAGCATCATACTGTGAGATTCTGTTCAAATTGTTTTTTTTTTCTTTCTATGAAGCCGGAGCCATTTAGTTTATTAGTTTATAATTATTGTTTAATTTAGTCTTCAGGAGAGACTGCCTGCACACAGTACTAGTATTAATAGTTTTTTTTCTTACATGAAAGCTGAGGCATTTATATTATATTTTAAGGTAACTTCATGTTGTGCTGTGAGGTTCTCTGCACTTTAACTTTTGAACCAACAGGTGCATTTGGATAAGTAAAGCCTATTTTTCTGCATTTTTGTAGTCCTGGTAATCTTTTATATTGGTAAAGTTGTTTATAGGACCATTTCTCAGTGTCTTTGTTTTTTTAATCAATAGTTTTTCAGTAATAACTTAATATTTAACATATCACTCAATTTTAATCACAAAAAGAGAAAATCGCAACAATTTCTTGCAACTTTCACTTCCTCCCGCAATGTAATCGCAACAAAAACCTAAAAAACGCCGCAACTTTCATCGCAATTTTTTGGAAAACCCCCGCAACATCAGACATTTTAGTCCGCAACAATCACAAAAAAGGCCCACGGAATCCTGGAGGGACTGGTATTACTTGACTTCATGGTCTCAATATCGAAAATCTTGCACAAATATGCAACTTCCAACATAATTATCTGGATATTCAACAGATTTCAGCATCGGATGAATTTGTTTTGACCACCGCCATATCGAATATATGTCGGACCCGTTCGTGTATTTATGCCGCCCAGTTTGTAGCGTCCCAAGCGAGTAAAACCTGATCCAAGCCTTTCGCTAGGTGGCGTCTTATGGTCTATGTACGAATATTCGAAAGAGACAATAAAACATGGACAAGAAAAAAAGAAAAATACATCTATTTTGTCATTCTTCGGCAGAAAGAGTAAATTCACCTGAAAAAACTGATTCCCCGATACCCAAGGTAGTCAGTCGTACTAGATTTACAACAACAACTACTGCAACATCAACTACTACAACGGCAACCACTACTACTACCACCACTGCCACTGGTGACGACTACCACTACCACTGGTGACTACTGCCACTGGTGACCACTGCCACCGCCACTGGTGACTACTACCACTGGTGACTGCTACTACCAGTGATGACTACTACTACCACCACCACCGGTGACTACTACTACTACCACTGCCACTGGTGACGACTACCACTACCACTGGTGACCACTGCCACTGGTGAGTACTACCACTGCCACTGGTGACTGCTACTACCAGTGATGACTACTACTACCACCACCACTGGTGACTACTACTACTACTACTACCACTGCCACTGGTGACTACTGCCACTACCACTGGTGACTACTACTACTACCACTGGTGACTACTACTACTACCACCACCACTGCAACTGGTGACTACTGCCACTACCACTGGTGACTAATGCCACTGGTGACTACTACTACTACCACCGCCACAACCACTACCACTGGTGACTACCACTACTACTACTGCCACTGGTGACTACTACCACTGCCACTGGTGACTGCCACTACCACTGGTGACTACTACCACTGCCACTAGTGAATGCCACTACCACTACCGGTGACTACTACCACCACCACCACCACCACCATTGCTACTGGTGACTACTACTACTACCACTGCCACTGGTGACCACTGCCACTGGTGACTACTACCACTGCCACTGGTGACGACTACTACCGCTGCCACTGGTGACGACTACTACCACTGCCACTGGTGACGACTACTACCACTGCCACTGGTGACGACTACTACCACTGCCACTGGTGACGACAACTACCACTGCCACTGGTGACTAGTACCACTGCCACTGGTGACTAGTACCACTACCACCAGTACCACTGCCACTGGAGACTACTGACACTGGTGACTACTGCCACTGCCACTGGTGACTACTACCACTGCCACTGGTGACTACTACTACTGCCACTGGTGACTACTACTACTACCAGTGCCACTACCACTGGTGACTACTACCACCACTGGTGACTACTACTACTACCACCACCACTGCCACTGGTGACTACTACTACTACCACCACTGCCACTGGTGACTACTACTACTACTGGTGACTATGACTACCGCCACTGCCGCTGGTGACTACTACTACCACCGCCACTGCCGCTGGTGACTACTACTACCACCACCACTGCCGCTGGCGACTACTACTACCACCAACACTGCCACTGGTGACTACTACTACCACGACCACTAGTGACTGCTACCACTGGTGACTGCTACCACTGGTGACCACTGCTGACTACTACCACTGTCAGTGGTGACTACTACCACTACTACTACCACCACCACTGCCAATGGTGACCACTGCCACTGGTGACTACCACCACTGCCACTGGTGACTACCACCACTGCCACTGGTGACTACTACCACTGGTGACTACTACTACCACCACCACCACCACCGGTGACTACTACTACTACCATCACCACCACTGCCACTGGTGACTACTGCCACGGGTGACTACTGCCACTACCACGGGTGACTACTGCCACTACCACGGGTGACTACTGCCACTACCACCACCACAGCCACTGGTGACTACTACTACTGCCACTACCACTGGTGACTACTACCACTGCCACTACCACTGGTGACTACTACCACTGCCACTACCACTGGTGACTACTACCACTGCCACTACCACTGGTGACTACTACCACTGCCACTACCACTGGTGACTGACACTACCACTACCGGTGACTACTACTACTACTACCACCACCACTGCCACTGGTGACCACTACCACTGGTGACCACTACTACTACCACCACCACAGCCACTAGTGACTACTACTACTGCCACAACCACTGGTGACTACTACTACTGCCACAACCACTGGTGACTACTACTGCCACTGGTGACTACTACTACTGCCACTGGTGACTAAGACCACTGCCACTACCACTGGTGACTACTACCACTGGTGACTGCTACTACCACTGGTGACTACTACTACCACCACCACCGGTGACTACTACCAATGCCACTGGTGACTACTACTACTACCACTGGTGACTACTACTACTACCACCACCACTGCCACTGGTGACTACTACTACTACTGGTGACTATGACTACCGCCACTGCCGCTGGCGACTACTACTACCACCACCACTGCCGCTGGCGACTACTACTACCACCAACAATGCCACTGGTGACTACTACTACCACTGCCACTGGTGACCACTACTACCACTGCCACTGGTGACCACTACCACTGGTGACCACTACTACTACCACCACTGGTGAATACTACTACTACCACCACCACTGCCACTAGTGACTACTACTACTGCCACAACCACTGGTGACTACTACTACCACTGCCACTGGTGACTACTACTACTGCCACTGCTGACTACTACTACTGCCACTGGTGACTATGACCACTGCCACTACCACTGGTGACTACTACCACTGGTGACTGCTACTACCACTGGTGACTACTACTACCACCGGTGACTACTACTACCACCACCACCACTGGTGACTACTACCACTGCCACTGGTGACTACTACTACCACTGGTGACTACTACTACTACCACCACCACTGCCACTGGTGACTACTACTACTACCACTGGTGACTACTACTACTACCACCACTGCCACTGGTGACTACTGCCACGGGTGACTACTGCCACTACCACGGGTGACTACTGCCACTACCACTGGTGACTACCGCCACTACCACGGGTGACTACCGCCACTGCCACAGGTGACTACTACTACCACCACCACTGCCACTGGTGACTACTACTACCACCACCACTGCCACTGGTGACTACTACTACTGCCACTACCACTGGTGACTACTACCACTGCCACTACCACTGGTGACTACTACCACTGCCACTACCACTGGTGACTACTACCACTGCCACTACCACTGGTGACTACTACCACTGCCACTACCACTGGTGACTACTACCACTGCCACTACCACTGGTGACTACTACCACTGCCACAACCACTGGTGACGACTACCACTGCCACTACCACTGGTGACTACTACCACTGCCACTACCACTGGTGACGACTACCACTGCCACTACCACTGGTGACTACTACCACTGCCACTACCACTGGTGACTGACACTACCACTACCGGTGACTACTACTACTACTACTACCACCACCACTGCCACTGGGGACTACTACTACCACTGCCACTGGTGACCACTACCACTGGTGACCACTACTACTACCACCACTGGTGACTACTACTACTACCACCACCACTGCCACTAGTGACTACTACTACTGCCACAACCACTGGTGACTACTACTACCACTGCCACTGGTGACTACTACTACTGCCACTGGTGACTACTACTACTGCCACTGGTGACTACTACCACTGCCACTGGTGACTACGACCACTGCCACTGGTGACTACGAACACTGCCACTACCACTGGTGACTACTACCACTGGTGACTGCTACTACCACCGGTGACTACTACTACCACCACCACCACTGGTGACTACTACCACAGCCACTGGTGACTACTACTACTACCACTGCCACTGGCGACTACTACTACTACCACTGCCGCTGGCGACTACTACTACCACTGCCGCTGGCGACTACTACTACCACTGCCGCTGGCGACTACTACTACCACTGCCGCTGGCGACTACTACTACCACTGCCGCTGGCGACTACTACTACCACTGCCGCTGGCGACTACTACTACCACTGCCGCTGGCGACTACTACTACCACTGCCGCTGGCGACTACTACTACCACTGCCGCTGGCGACTACTACTACCACTGCCGCTGGCGACTACTACTACCACTGCCGCTGGCGACTACTACTACCACTGCCGCTGGCGACTACTACTACCACTGCCGCTGGCGACTACTACTACCACTGCCGCTGGCGACTACTACTACCACTGCCGCTGGCGACTACTACTACCACTGCCGCTGGCGACTACTACTACCACTGCCGCTGGCGACTACTACTACCACTGCCGCTGGCGACTACTACTACCACTGCCGCTGGCGACTACTACTACCACTGCCGCTGGCGACTACTACTACCACTGCCGCTGGCGACTACTACTACCACTGCCGCTGGCGACTACTACTACCACTGCCGCTGGCGACTACTACTACCACTGCCGCTGGCGACTACTACTACCACTGCCGCTGGCGACTACTACTACCACTGCCGCTGGCGACTACTACTACCACTGCCGCTGGCGACTACTACTACCACTGCCGCTGGCGACTACTACTACCACTGCCGCTGGTGACTACTACTACCACTGCCACTGGTGACTACTACTACCACTGCCACTGGTGACTACTACTACCACTGCCACTGGTGACTACCACTGCCACTGGTGACTACCACTGCCACTGGTGACTACCACTACCACTGGTGACTACCACTACCACTGGTGACTACCACTGCCACTGGTGACTACCACTGCCACTGGTGACTACCACTGCCACTGGTGACTACCACTGCCACTGGTGACTACCACTGCCACTGGTGACTACTACTACTGCCACTGGTGACTACTACTACTGCCACTGGTGACTACTACTACTGCCACTGGTGACTACTACTACTGCCACTGGTGACTACTACTACTGCCACTGGTGACTACGACCACTGCCACTGGTGACTACGACCACTGCCACTACCACTGGTGACTACTACCACTGGTGACTGCTACTACCACTGCCACTGGTGACTACTACTACTGCCACTGGTGACTACGACCACTGCTACTACCACTGGTGACTACTACCACTGGTGAGTGCTACTACCACTGGTGACTACTACTACCACTGCCACTGGTGACTACTACTACTGCCACTGGTGACTACTACTATTGCCACTGGTGACTACGACCACTGCTAAGACCACTGGTGACTACTACTACCACCGGTGACTACTACTACCACCACCACCACTGGTGACTACTACCACTGCCACTGGTGACTACTACTACTACCACCACCACTGCCACTGGTGACTATGACTACCGCCACTGCCGCTGGTGACTACTACTACCACCAACACTGCCACTGGTGACTACTACTACCACGACCACTGGTGACTGCTACCACTGCCACTACTACCACTGGTGACTGCTACCACTGCCACTACTACCACTGGTGACCACTGCCACTACTACCACTGGTGACCACTGCTGACTACTACCACTGTCAGTGGTGACTACTACCACTACCACTGGTGACTACTACCACTACTACTACCACCACCACTGCCACCGGTGACTACTACCACTGCCACTGGTGACTACTACCACTGCCACTGGTGACTACCACTGCCACTGGTGACTACCACCACTGGTGACTACCACCACTGGTGACTACCACCACTGGTGACTACCACCACTACCACCACTGCCACTGGTGACTACTGCCACGGGTGACTACTGCCACTACCACGGGTGACTACTGCCACTACCACGGGTGACTACTACTACTACCACCACTGCCACTGATGACTACTGCCACTGGTGACTACTGCCACGGGTGACTACTACCAATACCACGGGTGACTACTACTACTACCTCAACTGCCACTGGTGACTACTGCCACGGGTGACTACCGCCACTACCACGGGTGACTACCGCCACTACCACGGGTGACTACCGCCACTACCACGGGTGACTACTACTACTACCACCACTGCCACTGGTGACTACTACCACTGCCACTACCACTGGTGACTGACACTACCACTACCGGTGACTACTACTACTACTACCACCACCACCACCACTGGTGACTACTACCAATGCCACTGGTGACTACTACTACTACCAGCACCACTGCCACTGGTGACTACTACTACCACTGCCACTGGTGACTACTACTACCACTGCCACTGGTGACTACTACTACCACTGCCACTGGTGACCACTACTACCACTGCCATTGGTGACCACTACCACTGGTGACCACTACTACTACCACCACTGGTGACTACTACTACTACCACCACCACTGCCACTAGTGACTACTACTACTGCCACAACCACTGGTGACTACTACTACCACTGCCACTGGTGACTACTACTACTGCCACTGGTGACTACTACTACTGCCACTGGTGACTACTACTACTGCCACTGGTGACTACTACTACTGCCACTGGTGACTACGACCACTGCCACTACCACTGGTGACTACTACCACTGGTGACTGCTACTACCACCGGTGACTACTACTACCACCACCACCACCACTGGTGACTACTACCACTGCCACTGGTGACTACTACTACCACTGGTGACTACTACTACCACTGGTGACTACTACTACTACCACCACCACTGCCACTGGTGACTACTACTACTACCACTGGTGACTACTACTACTACCACCACTGCCACCGGTGACTACTGCCACGGGTGACTACTGCCACTACCACGGGTGACTACCGCCACTGCCACGGGTGACTACTGCCGCCACCACTGCCACCGGTGACTACTGCCGCCACCACTGCCACCGGTGACTACTGCCGCCACCACTGCCACCGGTGACTACTGCCGCCACCACTGCCACTGGTGACTACTGCCGCCACCACTGCCACTGGTGACTACTGCCGCCACCACTGCCACTGGTGACTACTGCCGCCACCACTGCCACTGGTGACTACTGCCGCCACCACTGCCACTGGTGACTACTGCCGCCACCACTGCCACTGGTGACTACTGCCGCCACCACTGCCACTGGTGACTACTGCCGCCACCACTACCACTGGTGACTACTGCCACTACCACTGGTGACTGCTACCACTGGTGACCACTGCTGACTACTACCACTGTCAGTGGTGACTACTACCACTACCACTGGTGACTACTACCACCACCACTGCCAATGGTGACCACTGCCACTGGTGACTACCACCACTGCCACTGGTGACTACCACCACTGCCACTGGTGACTACTACTACTGCCACTGGTGACTACTACCACAGGTGACTACTACTACCACCACCACCGGTGACTACTACTACTACCACCACCACTGCCACTGGTGACTACTGCCACGGGTGACTACTGCCACTACCACGGGTGACTACTGCCACTACCACGGGTGACTACCGCCACTGCTACTGGTGACTACTACTACTGCCACTACCACTGGTGACTACTACCACTGCCACTACCACTGGTGACTACTACCACTGCCACTACCACTGGTGACTACTACCACTGCCACTACCACTGGTGACTGACACTACCACTACCGGTGACTACTACTACTACTACTACCACCACCACTGCCACTGGTGACCACTACCACTGGTGACCACTACTACTACCACCACCACTGGTGACTACTACTACTACCACCACCACTGCCACTAGTGACTACTACTACTGCCACTGGTGACTACTACTACTGCCACTGGTGACTAAGACCACTGCCACTACCACTGGTGACTACTACCACTGGTGACTGCTACTACCACTGGTAACTACTACTACCACCACCACCACTGGTGACTACTACCAATGCCACTGGTGACTACTACTACTACCACCACCACTGCCACTGGTGACTACTACTACTACCACTGGTGACTACTACTACTAC
This sequence comes from Neoarius graeffei, assembly GCF_027579695.1. Taxonomy (NCBI): domain Eukaryota; kingdom Metazoa; phylum Chordata; class Actinopteri; order Siluriformes; family Ariidae; genus Neoarius; species Neoarius graeffei. Next base: position 3,226,175 of record NC_083587.1, read on the forward strand.
CACCACCACTGCCACTGGTGACTACTACTACTACTGGTGACTATGACTACCGCCACTGCCGCTGGTGACTACTACTACCGCCACTGCCGCTGGCGACTACTACTACCACCACCACTGCCACTGGCGACTACTACTACCACCAACACTGCCACTGGTGACTACTACTACCACTGCCACTGGTGACCACTACTACCACTGCCACTGGTGACCACTACTACTGCCACTGGTGACTACTACTACTGCCACTGGTGACTAAGACCACTGCCACTACCACTGGTGACTACTACCACTGGTGACTGCTACTACCACTGGTGACTACTACTACTACTACTACCACCACCACTGCCACTGGTGACTACTACTACTACCACTGGTGACTACTACTACTACCACCACTGCCACTGGTGACTACTGCCACGGGTGACTACCGCCACTACCACGGGTGACTACCGCCACTGCCACAGGTGACTACTACTACCACCACCACTGCCACTGGTGACTACTACTACTGCCACTACCACTGGTGACTACTACCACTGCCACTACCACTGGTGACTACTACCACTGCCACTACCACTGGTGACTACTACCACTGCCACTACCACTGGTGACTACTACCACTGCCACTACCACTGGTGACTACTACCACTGCCACTACCACTGGTGACTACTACCACTGCCACTACCACTGGTGACTACTACCACTGCCACTACCGGTGACTACTACTACCACCACCACTGCCACTGGGGACTACTACTACCACTGCCACTGGTGACCACTACCACTGGTGACCACTACTACTACCACTACTGGTGACTACTACTACTACCACCACCACTGCCACTAGTGACTACTACTACTGCCACAACCACTAGTGACTACTACTACTGCCACAACCACTGGTGACTACTACTACCACTGCCACTGGTGACTACTACTACCACTGCCACTGGTGACTACTACTACTGCCACTGGTGACTACTACTACTGCCACTGGTGACTACTACTACTGCCACTGGTGACTACTACTACTGCCACTGGTGACTACAACCACTGGTGACTACGACCACTGCCACTACCACTGGTGACTACTACCACTGGTGACTGCTACTACCACTGGTGACTACTACTACCACCGGTGACTACTACTACCACCACCACCACTGGTGACTACTACCACTGCCACTGGTGACTACTACTACCACCACCACCACTGCCACTGGTGACTACTACTACTACCACCACCACCACTGCCACTGGTGACTACTACTACTACTACTGGTGACGATGACTACCGCCACTGCCACTGGCGACTACTACTACCGCCACTGCCGCTGGCGACTACTACTACCGCCACTGCCGCTGGCGACTACTACTACCACTGCCGCTGGCGACTACTACTACCACTGCCGCTGGCGACTACTACTACCACTGCCGCTGGTGACTACTACTACGACCACTGCCGCTGGTGACTACTACTACCACCACTGCCAATGGTGACTACTACTACCACCACTGCCAATGGTGACTACTACTACCACCACTGCCACTGGTGACTACTACTACCACCACTGCCACTGGTGACTACTACTACCACTGCCACTGGTGACTACTACTACCACTGCCACTGGTGACTACCACTGCCACTGGTGACTACTACTGCCACTGGTGACTACTACTGCCACTGGTGACTACTACTGCCACTGGTGACTACTACTACCACTGGTGACTACTACTACCACTGGTGACTACTACTACCACTGCCACTGGTGACTACTACTGCGACTGGTGACTACTACTACCACTGCTGACTACTACTACCACTGCTGACTACTACTACCACTGCTGACTACTACTACCACCGGTGACTACTACTACCACCACCACCACTGGTGACTACTACCACTGCCACTGGTGACTACTACTATCACTGGTGACTACTACTACTACCACCACCACCACTGGTGACTACTACTACTACTACTGGTGACGATGACTACCGCCACTGCCGCTGGTGACTACTACTACCGCCACTGCCGCTGGCGACTACTACTACCACTGCCGCTGGTGACTACTACTACGACCACTGCCACTGGTGACTACTACTACGACCACTGCCACTGGTGACTACTACTACGACCACTGCCACTGGTGACTACTACTACGACCACTGCCACTGGTGACTACTACTACGACCACTGCCACTGGTGACTACTACTACGACCACTGCCACTGGTGACTACTACTACGACCACTGCCACTGGTGACTACTACTACGACCACTGCCACTGGTGACTACTACTACGACCACTGCCACTGGTGACTACTACTACGACCACTGCCACTGGTGACTACTACTACGACCACTGCCACTGGTGACTACTACTACGACCACTGCCACTGGTGACTACTACTGCCACTGGTGACTACCACTGCCACTGGTGACTACTACTGCCACTGGTGACTACTACTACCACTGGTGACTACTACTACCACTGCTGACTACTACTACCACTGCTGACTACTACTACCACTGCTGACTACTACTACCACTGCCACTGGTGACTACTACTACTACTGCCACTGGTGACTACTACTACTGCCACTGGTGACTACTACTACTGCCACTGGTGACTACTACTACTGCCACTGGTGACTACTACTACCGCCACTGCCGCTGGCGACTACTACTACCACTGCCACTGGCGACTACTACTACGACCACTGCCACTGGTGACTACTACTACGACCACTGCCACTGGTGACTACTACTACGACCACTGCCACTGGTGACTACTACTACGACCACTGCCACTGGAGACTACTACTACGACCACTGCCACTGGTGACTACTACTACGACCACTGCCACTGGTGACTACTACTACGACCACTGCCACTGGTGACTACTACTACGACCACTGCCACTGGTGACTACTACTACGACCACTGCCACTGGTGACTACTACTACTACCACTGCCACTGGTGACTACTACTACTACCACTGCCACTGGTGACTACTACTGCCACTGGTGACTACTACTACCACTGGTGACTGCCACTGCCACTGGTGACTACTACTACCACTGCCACTGGTGACTACTACTACCACTGCTGACTACTACTACCACTGCTGACTACTACTACCACTGCTGACTACTACTACCACTGCTGACTACTACTACCACTGCTGACTACTACTACCACTGCCACTGGTGACTACTACTACCACTGCCACTGGTGACTACTACTACTACTGCCACTGGTGACTACTACTACTGCCACTGGTGACTACTACTACTGCCACTGGTGACTACTACTACTGCCACTGGTGACTACTACTACTGCCACTGGTGACTACTACTACTGCCACTGGTGACTACTACTACTGCCACTGGTGACTACTACTACCGCCACTGCCGCTGGCGACTACTACTACCACTGCCGCTGGCGACTACTACTACCACTGCCGCTGGCGACTACTACTACCACTGCCGCTGGCGACTACTACTACCACTGCCGCTGGTGACTACTACTACCACTGCCACTGGTGACTACTACTACCACTGCCACTGGTGACTACTACTGCTGCCACTGGTGACTACTACTACTGCCACTGGTGACTACTACTACTGCCACTGGTGACTACTACTACTGCCACTGGTGACTACTACTACTGCCACTGGTGACTACGACCACTGCCACTACCACTGGTGACTACTACCACTGGTGACTGCTACTACCACTGGTGACTGCTACTACCACTGGTGACTGCTACTACCACTGCCACTGGTGACTACTACTACTGCCACTGGTGACTACTACTACTGCCACTGGTGACTACGACCACTGCTACTACCACTGGTGAGTGCTACTACCACTGGTGACTACTACTACCACTGCCACTGGTGACTACTACTACTGCCACTGGTGACTACTACTATTGCCACTGGTGACTACGACCACTGCTACGACCACTGGTGACTACTACTACCACCGGTGACTACTACTACCACCACCAGAACCACTGGTGACTACTACCACTGCCACTGGTGACTACTACTACTACCACCACCACTGCCACTGGTGACTACTACTACTACCACTGGTGACTACTACTACTACCACCACCGCCACTGGTGACTACTACTACTACTGGTGACTATGACTACCGCCACTGCCGCTGGTGACTACTACTACCACCACCACCACCACTGCCGCTGGCGACTACTACTACCACCAACACTGCCACTGGTGACTACTACTACCACGACCACTGGTGACTACTACCACTGCCACTACTACCACTGGTGACTGCTACCACTGCCACTACTACCACTGGTGACCACTGCTGACTACTACCACTGTCAGTGGTGACTACTACCACTGCCACTGGTGACTACTACCACTGCCACTGGTGACTACCACCACTGGTGACTACCACCACTGGTGACTACCACCACTACCACTGGTGACTACTGCCACGGGTGACTACTGCCACGGGTGACTACTGCCACTACCACGGGTGACAACTGCCACTACCACGGGTGACTACTGCCACTACCACCACTGCCACTGGTGACTACTGCCACTGGTGACTACTGCCACGGGTGACTACTGCCACTACCACGGGTGACTACTACTACTACCTCCACTGCCACTGGTGACTACTGCCACGGGTGACTACCGCCACTACCACGGGTGACTACTACTACTACCACCACTGCCACTGGTGACTACTACTACCACCACCACCACTGCCACTGGTGACTACTATGATTGCCACTACCACTGGTGACTACTACCACTGCCACTACCACTGGTGACTACTACCACTGCCACTACCACTGGTGACTGACACTACCACTACCGGTGACTACTACTACTACTACCACCACCACCACTGGTGACTACTACCAATGCCACTGGTGACTACTACTACTACCAGCACCACTGCCACTGGTGACTACTACTACCACTGCCACTGGTGACTACTACTACCACTGCCACTGGTGACCACTACTACCACTGCCACTGGTGACCACTACTACCACTGCCACTGGTGACCACTACCACTGGTGACCACTACTACTACCACCACTGGTGACTACGACTACTACCACCACCACTGCCACTAGTGACTACTACTACTGCCACAACCACTGGTGACTACTACTACCACTGCCACTGGTGACTACTACTACCACTGCCACTGGTGACTACTACTACTGCCACTGGTGACTACTACTACTGCCACTGGTGACTACTACTACTGCCACTGGTGACTACTACTACTGCCACTGGTGACTACGACCACTGCCACTACCACTGGTGACTACTACCACTGGTGACTGCTACAACCACTGGTGACTACTACTACCACTGGTGACTACTACTACCACTGGTGACTACTACTACCACTGGTGACTACTACTACCACTGGTGACTACTACTACTACCACCACCACTGCCACTGGTGACTACTACTACTACCACTGGTGACTACTACTACCACCACTGGTGACTACTACCACTGCCACTGGTGACTACTACCACTGCCACCGGTGACTACTACTGCCGCCACCACTGCCACCGGTGACTACTACCACTGCCACCGGTGACTACTACTGCCGCCACCACTGCCACCGGTGACTACTACTGCCGCCACCACTGCCACCGGTGACTACTACTGCCGCCACCACTGCCACCGGTGACTACTACTGCCGCCACCACTGCCACCGGTGACTACTACTGCCGCCACCACTGCCACCGGTGACTACTACTGCCGCCACCACTGCCACCGGTGACTACTACTGCCGCCACCACTGCCACCGGTGACTACTACTGCCGCCACCACTGCCACCGGTGACTACTACTGCCGCCACCACTGCCACCGGTGACTACTACTGCCGCCACCACTGCCACCGGTGACTACTACTGCCGCCACCACTGCCACCGGTGACTACTACTGCCGCCACCACTGCCACCGGTGACTACTACTGCCGCCACCACTGCCACCGGTGACTACTACTGCCGCCACCACTGCCACCGGTGACTACTACTGCCGCCACCACTGCCACCGGTGACTACTACTGCCGCCACCACTGCCACCGGTGACTACTACTGCCGCCACCACTGCCACCGGTGACTACTACTGCCGCCACCACTGCCACCGGTGACTACTACTGCCGCCACCACTGCCACCGGTGACTACTACTGCCGCCACCACTGCCACCGGTGACTACTACTGCCGCCACCACTGCCACCGGTGACTACTACTGCCGCCACCACTGCCACCGGTGACTACTACTGCCGCCACCACTGCCACCGGTGACTACTACTGCCGCCACCACTGCCACCGGTGACTACTACTGCCGCCACCACTGCCACCGGTGACTACTACTGCCGCCACCACTGCCACCGGTGACTACTGCCGCCACCACTGCCACCGGTGACTACTGCCGCCACCACTGCCACCGGTGACTACTGCCGCCACCACTGCCACCGGTGACTACTGCCGCCACCACTGCCACCGGTGACTACTGCCGCCACCACTGCCACCGGTGACTACTGCCGCCACCACTGCCACCGGTGACTACTGCCGCCACCACTGCCACCGGTGACTACTGCCGCCACCACTGCCACCGGTGACTACTGCCGCCACCACTGCCACTGGTGACTACTGCCGCCACCACTGCCACTGGTGACCACTGCCGCCACCACTACCACTGGTGACCACTGCTGACTACTACCACTGTCAGTGGTGACTACTACCACTACCACTGGTGACTACTACCACTACTACTACCACCACCACTGCCAATGGTGACCACTGCCACTGGTGACTACCACCACTGCCACTGGTGACTACCACCACTGCCACTGGTGACTACTACTACTGCCACTGGTGACTACTACCACTGGTGACTACTACTACCACCACCACCACCACCGGTGACTACTACTACTACCACCACCACTGCCACTGGTGACTACTGCCACGGGTGACTACTGCCACTACCACGGGTGACTACCTCCACTGCCACTGGTGACTACTACCACTGCCACTACCACTGGTGACTACTACCACTGCCACTACCACTGGTGACTACTACCACTGCCACTACCACTGGTGACTACTACCACTGCCACTACCACTGGTGACTGACACTACCACTACCGGTGACTACTACTACTACTACTACCACCACCACCACTGCCACTGGTGACCACTACCACTGGTGACCACTACTACTACCACCACCACTGGTGACTACTACTACTACCACCACCACTGCCACTAGTGACTACTACTACTGCCACTGGTGACTACTACTACTGCCACTGGTGACTAAGACTACTGCCACTACCACTGGTGACTGCTACTACCACTGGTGACTACTACTACCACCACCACCACTGGTGACTACTACCAATGCCACTGGTGACTACTACTACTACCACCACCACTGCCACTGGTGACTACTACTACTACCACTGGTGACTACTACTACTACCACCACCACTGCCACTGGTGACTACTACTACTACTGGTGACTATGACTACCGCCACTGCCGCTGGTGACTACTACTACCGCCACTGCCGCTGGCGACTACTACTACCACCACCACTGCCGCTGGCGACTACTACTACCACCAACACTGCCACTGGTGACTACTACTACCACTGCCACTGGTGACCACTACTACCACTGCCACTGGTGACCACTACTACCACTGCCACTGGTGACCACTACTACCACTGCCACTGGTGACTACTACTACTGCCACTGGTGACTACTACTACTGCCACTGGTGACTAATACTACTGCCACTGGTGACTACTACTACTGCCACTGGTGACTACTACTACTGCCACTGGTGACTAAGACCACTGCCACTACCACTGGTGACTACTACCACTGGTGACTGCTACTACCACTGGTGACTACTACTACTACCACCACCACCACTGCCACTGGTGACTACTACTACTACCACTGGTGACTACTACTACTACCACCACTGCCACTGGTGACTACTGCCACGGGTGACTACTGCCACTACCACGGGTGACTACCGCCACTACCACGGGTGACTACCGCCACTACCACGGGTGACTACCGCCACTACCACGGGTGACTACCGCCACTGCCACAGGTGACTACCGCCACTGCCACAGGTGACTACTACTACCACCACCACTGCCACTGGTGACTACTACTACTGCCACTACCACTGGTGACTACTACCACTGCCACTACCACTGGTGACTACTACCACTGCCACTGGTGACTACTACCACTGCCACTACCACTGGTGACTACTACCACTGCCACTACCACTGGTGACTACTACCACTGCCACTACCACTGGTGACTACTACCACTGCCACTACCACTGGTGACTACTACCACTGCCACTACCACTGGTGACTGACACTACCACTACCGGTGACTACTACTACTACTACCACCACCACTGCCACTGGGGACTACTACTACCACTGCCACTGGTGACCACTACCACTGGTGACCACTACTACTACCACTACTGGTGACTACTACCACCACCACTGCCACTAGTGACTACTACTACTGCCACAACCACTGGTGACTACTACTACCACTGCCACTGGTGACTACTACCACCACCACCACTGCCAATGGTGACCACTGCCACTGGTGACTACCACCACTGCCACTGGTGACTACCACCACTGCCACTGGTGACTACTACTACTGCCACTGGTGACTACTACCACTGGTGACTACTACTACCACCACCACCACCACCGGTGACTACTACTACTACCACCACCACTGCCACTGGTGACTACTGCCACGGGTGACTACTGCCACTACCACGGGTGACTACCTCCACTGCCACTGGTGACTACTACTACTGCCACTACCACTGGTGACTACTACCACTGCCACTACCACTGGTGACTACTACCACTGCCACTACCACTGGTGACTACTACCACTGCCACTACCACTGGTGACTGACACTACCACTACCGGTGACTACTACTACTACTACTACTACCACCACCACCACTGCCACTGGTGACCACTACCACTGGTGACCACTACTACTACCACCACCACTGGTGACTACTACTACTACCACCACCACTGCCACTAGTGACTACTACTACTGCCACTGGTGACTACTACTACTGCCACTGGTGACTAAGACTACTGCCACTACCACTGGTGACTGCTACTACCACTGGTGACTACTACTACCACCACCACCACTGGTGACTACTACCAATGCCACTGGTGACTACTACTACTACCACCACCACTGCCACTGGTGACTACTACTACTACCACTGGTGACTACTACTACTACCACCACCACTGCCACTGGTGACTACTACTACTACTGGTGACTATGACTACCGCCACTGCCGCTGGTGACTACTACTACCGCCACTGCCGCTGGCGACTACTACTACCACCACCACTGCCGCTGGCGACTACTACTACCACCAACACTGCCACTGGTGACTACTACTACCACTGCCACTGGTGACCACTACTACCACTGCCACTGGTGACTACTACTACTGCCACTGGTGACTACTACTACTGCCACTGGTGACTAATACTACTGCCACTGGTGACTACTACTACTGCCACTGGTGACTAAGACCACTGCCACTACCACTGGTGACTACTACCACTGGTGACTGCTACTACCACTGGTGACTACTACTACTACCACCACCACCACTGCCACTGGTGACTACTACTACTACCACTGGTGACTACTACTACTACCACCACTGCCACTGGTGACTACTGCCACGGGTGACTACTGCCACTACCACGGGTGACTACCGCCACTACCACGGGTGACTACCGCCACTACCACGGGTGACTACCGCCACTACCACGGGTGACTACCGCCACTACCACGGGTGACTACCGCCACTACCACGGGTGACTACCGCCACTGCCACGGGTGACTACCGCCACTGCCACAGGTGACTACTACTACCACCACCACTGCCACTGGTGACTACTACTACTGCCACTACCACTGGTGACTACTACCACTGCCACTACCACTGGTGACTACTACCACTGCCACTACCACTGGTGACTACTACCACTGCCACTACCACTGGTGACTACTACCACTGCCACTACCACTGGTGACTACTACCACTGCCACTACCACTGGTGACTACTACCACTGCCACTACCACTGGTGACTACTACCACTGCCACTACCACTGGTGACTGACACTACCACTACCGGTGACTACTACTACCACCACCACTGCCACTGGGGACTACTACTACCACTACCACTGGTGACCACTACTACTACCACTACTGGTGACTACTACTACTACCACCACCACTGCCACTAGTGACTACTACTACTGCCACAACCACTGGTGACTACTACTACCACTGCCACTGGTGACTACTACTACTGCCACTGGTGACTACTACTACTGCCACTGGTGACTACGACCACTGCCACTGGTGACTACGACCACTGCCACTGGTGACTACGACCACTGCCACTGGTGACTACGACCACTGCCACTGGTGACTACGACCACTGCCACTGGTGACTACGACCACTGCCACTGGTGACTACGACCACTGCCACTACCACTGATGACTACTACCACTGCTGACTGCTACTACCACTGGTGACTACGACTACCACCGGTGACTACTACTACCACCACCACCACTGGTGACTACTACCACTGCCACTGGTGACTACTACTATCACTGGTGACTACTACTACTACCACCACCACTGCCACTGGTGACTACTACTACTACCACCACCGCCACTGGTGACTACTACTACTACTACTGGTGACGATGACTACCGCCACTGCCGCTGGCGACTACTACTACCGCCACTGCCGCTGGCGACTACTACTACCACCACTGCTGCTGGCGACTACTACTACCACTGCCACTGGTGACTACCACTGCCACTGGTGACTACTACTGCCACTGGTGACTACTACTACCACTGGTGACTACTACTACCACTGCCACTGGTGACTACTACTACCACTGCTGACTACTTCTACCACTGCTGACTACTACTACCACTGGTGACGACTACTACTACTGCCACTGGTGACTACTACTACTGCCACTGGTGACTACTACTACTGCCACTGGTGACTACTACTACTGCCACTGGTGACTACTACTACTGCCACTGGTGACTACTACTACTGCCACTGGTGACTACTACTACTGCCACTGGTGACTACTACTACTGCCACTGGTGACTACTACTACTGCCACTGGTGACTACGACCACTGCCACTACCACTGGTGACTACTACCACTGGTGACTGCTACTACCACTGGTGGCTGCTACTACCACTGCCACTGGTGACTACTACTACTGCCACTGGTGACTACGACCACTGCTACTACCACTGGTGACTACTACCACTGGTGACTACTACCACTGGTGAGTGCTACTACCACTGGTGACTACTACCACTGCCACTGGTGACTACTACTACTGCCACTGGTGACTACTACTACTGCCACTGGTGACTACTACTACTGCCACTGGTGACTACTACTACCACCACCACCACTGGTGACTACTACCACTGCCACTGGTGACTACTACTACTACCACCACCACTGCCACTGGTGACTACTACTACCGCTGGTGACTACTACTACCGCCACTGCCGCTGGTGACTACTACTACCGCCACTGCCGCTGGTGACTACTACTACCGCCACTGCCGCTGGTGACTACTACTACCACCACCACCACTGCCGCTGGCGACTACTACTACCACCAACACTGCCACTGGTGACTACTACTACCACTGGTGACCACTGTTGACTACTACCACTGTCAGTGGTGACTACTACCACTACCACTGGTGACTACTACCACTACTACTACCACCACCACTGCCACTGGTGACTACTACCACTGCCACTGGTGACTACTACCACTGCCACTGGTGACTACTACCACTGCCACTGGTGACTACTACCACTGCCACTGGTGACTACCACCACTGCCACTGGTGACTACTACCACTGCCACTGGTGACTACCACCACTGCCACTGGTGACTACCACTGCCACTGGTGACTACCACCACTGCCACTGGTGACTACCACTGCCACTGGTGACTACCACTGCCACTGGTGACTACCACTGCCACTGGTGACTACCACTGCCACTGGTGACTACTACCACTACCACCACTGCCACTGGTGACTACTGCCACTACCACGGGTGACTACTGCCACTACCACGGGTGACTACTGCCACTACCACGGGTGACTACTGCCACTACCACGGGTGACTACTGCCACTGGTGACTACTGCCACGGGTGACTACTGCCACTACCACGGGTGACTACTACTACTACCTCCACTGCCACTGGTGACTACTGCCACGGGTGACTACTGCCACTACCACGGGTGACTACCGCCACTACCACGGGTGACTACCGCCACTACCACGGGTGACTACTACTACCACCACCACTGCCACTGGTGACTACTACTACCACCACCACTGCCACTGGTGACTACTACCATTGCCACTACCACTGGTGACTACTACCACTGCCACTACCACTGGTGACTACTACTACCACTGGTGACTACTACTACTACTACTACTACTACTACCGGTGACTACTTCTACTACTACCACCACTACCACTGGTGACTACTACTACCACTGGTGACTACTACCACCAATGCCACTGGTGACTACTATTACCACTGCCACTGGTGACTACTACCACTACCACTGGTGACTACTGCCACTACCACTGGTGACTACTGCCACTACCACTGGTGACTACTGCCACTACCACTGGTGACTACTGCCACTACCACTGGTGACTACTGCCACTACCACTGGTGACTACTGCCACTACCACTGCCACTGGTGACTACTACTACCACCACTGCCACTGGTGACTACTACTACTGCCACCACCACTGCCATTGGTGACTACTACTACTACCACCACCACTACCGACTACTGCCACTACCATTGGTGACTACTGCCACTGGTGACCACTGCCACTACCACTGGTGACTACTACCATTGGTGACTACTGCCACTGCTGACTACTACTACCGCCACTGGTGACTACTACCGCCACTGGTGACTACTACCGCCACTGGTGACCACTGCCACTACCACTGGTGACCACTGCCACTACCACTGGTGACTACTGCCACTGGTGACTACTGCCACTGGTGACTACTGCCACTGCTGACTACTACCACCGCCACTGGTGACTACTACCACCACTGGTGACCACTGCCACTGGTGACTACTTACCGCCACTGGTGACCACTGCCGCCACTGGTGACTACTACCGCCACTGGTGACCACCGCCACTGGTGACCACTGCCACTGGTGACCACTACCGCCACTGGTGACTACTACCACCACCACTGCCACTGGTGACTACTACTACTGCCACTACCACTGGTGACTACTACTACCACTGGTGACTACTACTACTACTACCGGTGACTACTTCTACTACTACCACCACTACCACTGGTGACTACTACTACCACTGGTGACTACTACCACTACTACCACTGCCACTGGTGACTACTACCACTACCACTGGTGACTACTGCCACTACCACTGGTGACTACTGCCACTACCACTGGTGACTACTACCACCACCACTACTGCCACTGGTGACTACTGCCACCACCACTGCCACTGGTGACTACTACCACCGCCACTGGTGACTACTACTACTACCACCACCACTACCGACTACTGCCACTACCACTGGTGACTACTGCCACTGGTGACTACTGCCACTACCACTGGTGACTACTACCACTGCTGACTACTGCCACTGCTGACTACTACCACCGCCACTGCTGACTACTACCGCCACTGGTGACTACTACCGCCACTGGTGACCACTGCCACTACCACTGGTGACCACTGCCACTGCTGACTACTACCACCGCCACTGGTGACTACTACCACCACTGGTGACTACTACCACCACTGGTGACCACTGCCACCGGTGACTACTGCCACCGGTGACTACTGCCACCAACACTGGTGACCACTGCCACTGGTGACCACTGCCACTGGTGACTACTACCACCACTGGTGACCACTGCCACTGGTGACCACTGCCACTGGTGACCACTGCCACTGGTGACTACTACTACTATAGACCTACACCAAACTGAAAAGTTAATAAAATAAATTATAATTTACAAGGAGGAGATAATATATGGCCCTTTTCCACTACCCTTTTTCAGCTCACTTCGGCCCTACACGGCTCGCGTTTCGACTACCTCAGAGCGGCGCGACTCAGCTCGCTTCAGCCCTGCTTAGCACCCAAAACTCACACGGTTTTGCAGTAGGGCTGAAGCGAGCCAAACCGAGCCGAGTGGGGCTAGGGGCGTGAGGAGACACTCCCCTGTGCACTGATTGGTGAGGAGGAGTGTCCTCACACGCCCCGCAAGCACGCTGTGATCTGTAAACACCGTAAACCCGGAAGAAGAAGAATTACGAAAATTTCTGAAGCCTTATGCGCCTCGCCTCATCTATATGCTCTTGCCAGTATCTGTTGGCGTTGTCAGTGACAACAAGCCACAGCACCAAGACCAGCAACACTAACGACTCCATGTCCTCCATGTTTATTGTTTACTATCCGGGTCGTGAGACTACCGCTTAAAAGGTCACTGATGTCACTGTTTGCGCCGCCTAACGACATCACGTGACGTCCACCCACTTTCGCTAACTCCACCCAATGTGTCCACCCACTTCCAGCCAGCACGGTTCAGCGCGGTTGTAGTCGAAATGCAACTCCAACAGCCCCACTCAGCTCGACTCAGCCCAACTCAGCACGGCACAGCTCAGCCCAACTCAGCCACGTTGGTAGTGGAAAAGCGGCAATAGATGTGATATATAGTGGCCTGTGGTTGACTTCCAAAATATTGCCACTGATTAAACAATATCTCAATATATTTGGTTGAAGCATTGATTTTTGCCATCTACGTTGCTTCATATGGCTTCTTATACCAAAAAAAAAAAAAAAACAGAATTGAGAAGAAAAAAAAAACAGCCCCTGGGCTGCCCCAGCTGTTCATTGGGCTCGCTTCGCTCACTAGGTTCACTTCAACTGAAGGATAAATCACTGGGCCCCCCATTGTAGAAATGGGCCCCTGTTTTTTCCCCAGGAGGGGCCCTGTGGGCCCCTTGACCTGCAAAACAATCTGAGTCTCTGTTGTTTTCCACAGAATTGCTGAGCACTTTGCCAGTTTTGCTCGTATGTATCCTACATGAGTTTTCCAGCAGACTTTATGATCCAAAATCACACCAAGAAATTTAATTTCCTGTACCATTTCTATCTTAGTATTGTCTATTATCAATTCTACATTACAGTGTATTTTGTGTCTCCCAAACAACATGATCTTTGTTTTGCTTAGATTTAATAATAATTTATTTTTGTCAAACCATAGTTTTAGTTTATTTATTTCAGTTGTAATTGTCTCCAAAGCCTGCTGCAAATTCTCACCGGAATAAAAAAAATATTGGTGTCATCTGCAAACAAAAATTTCAGTACTTGCGAAACTCTACATATGTCATTGATATATAATATGAATAATTTCGGACCTTATATTGACCCCTGTTGTACCTAGAATGTAATGTTCATGAAATCAGATTTATGGTCACCTATCTGCACAACCTGTTGCCTGTTTCTTAGATAGCTTGACAGCCAGCTCCACCCAACTCCCCTAAAACCACACTTTTCTAGTTTACTTAATAATATACTGTGATCAATGGTATCGAATGCTTTTTTTAGGTCCACAAATACTCCAATTGCTTTTTTTTTTTAATTGTCTATACAGTACAGTTTGTGATTTCCTCTATTAGTTCCATTAGTGCCATCGATGTTGATCTGTCCGTTCTGAATCCATATTGACTGTCCGTAAGGAGGTTGTGTTTTTCAATGAATTTGTCCAGTCTATCTGAAAAAAGTTTGAGTATTTTGGAGAATTGGGGGAGTAAAGAAACAGGCCTGTAGTTTGTGAAATGGTGGCTATCTCCGGTTTTAAACAATGGTATCACTTTTGCAATTTTCATTTTGTCTGGAAATGTACCTGATTGAAAAGATAAATTGCAGATGTGGGTGAGTGGTTTCACAATTCTCTCAATAACTGTCTTTACTGTTAACATGTCTATATCATTCCAGTCTGCAGAGGTTTTGTTTTTACATTTTCTTACAATTTGCATAATTTCTTCATCATCAGTTGCAGTTAGAAAAATTGTACTTGGATTTCTGTCCCCATATCTTCTATGTCCCCACATTGTGTTGTCTCGGGTTCCTTTATTTTTGCCACTAAATCTGGTCCCACATTTACAAAGAATTGGTTAAAACCATTCACCACATCCTCCATATTATTTATGGTCTTATCATTTTCAGTGTAGTACTCTGGGTAATTTGTAGTTTTGGATCCATTTCTCACAATACCATTTAGTACAGTCCATATACCTTTAATATTGTTTTTATTTTTCTCCACTAATTTATTATAATAGTCTTTCTTACATATCCTCATAATATTAGTTAATTTATTTTTATATTTTTCCTCTGCCTCTATAGTTCGATGCTTTAAGAATTGTCTGTATAATATATTTTTCTTTTTGCAGGTTAACTGGTGACTCTAAATTGACTGTAGGTGTGAGTGTGAATGGTTGTCTGTGTCTATGTGTCAGCCCTGTGATGACCTGGCGACTTGTCCAGAGTGTACCCTGCCTTTCGCCCGTAGTCAGCTGGGATAGGATCCAGCTTGCCTGCGACCCTGTAGAACAGGATAAAGTGGCTACAGATAATGAGATGAGATATTAAATATAATTATTCATGTTTTTGCTGAAAATGACCTGCACTTTAAATGTTATTGCTCATATTATATTACTACATATTTTAAAACAATATCTTATAGTGATGTTTAAAACAAGACTGTTAATATTTTCTTTTGATCTTATGTCATTATTAAAGCATATACGCAGAGCCATGGCCTCACTTTCATTTATAAATGCCTTGAGAATAGTTTTAAGCATTAACAATAAATCTATTATCGTAATTTTTATGATTAAAGTGATTTATATAGGTAGTGGTCTGAGTGAATGACCTTGACGTCCATAACGTCACAGCAGGAAGTCTATCGGTCTCATCACCATTTCCGCTAGACTAAAACGCAGGAGTTGACTGCAATTCCGATCCTCCATTTTGAGCTAATTTATCACCATGCCACATAGATGTGTTGGTGCACCCACCAGCAACACAACAGAAGGTGGATTTACGTTGCATTCATGGCCCAAGAATGTTCAAACTGCAAAGATTTGGACGCGTTTTGTGGAGTTGTTCACGGGCACATTGGGTGCCTACGCCTCTAATTCTCTCCTCTGCTCTGCACATTTTACTGAGGACTCGTACGAAACCTCTGCTCTGTTGAGGAGCGCTGGCTATAAGCCCGTATTGAAAGAGGGTGCAGTATCAACAATTAAAGAAAAAGAAAACTACAAGAAAAGGAAAGTATTTATTTTAAAAAGCAAAAGTTCAGTTGCACCAGTCCTCCCGGAGTGAGCTGAGGGTTGTTGCTAAAACCCGGGATGGAACGGGACGCGACATATCGCTCGGGCAGTGACCTCCCCGCAGTTGTTGCTAAAACCGGTGATGTCCCGTTCTGTCCCGGGTTTTAGTAATTGCCTGAGCCCAGCAGTAATGGCGGAGTACACAGTATGAAAAGTCAATGAGTGGAGCAGCCGTCTGATTTCTAAACTGGATATCGCTGCCATCTCGCCCTGACATGGAAGAAGTGAATGAACGGAGAACTGAACGAACAACTGAAAGTCAGATTGTTTCAAAGCGATCGGCCTTCAAGAAGCGAGAACACAGATGGGTAAGCTCCGTCTCTCATTTGGATTTAAAAAAAAAAAAAAACACACACTTGTTTGCCTGCATTTAGATTAATATGTGTAACTTGTATTGTGTATTTAAGTTACCGGTATAAGATTATTTAATTTGTTTCAGAATGTCATTGTCTCAGTTCAAAGGCTAATTAGCGTTTTACGTTTTATCAGTGAAAATGCATGCATGTACATGTATGTTGCATAAGTTATAACACCCATCCTGTTTTAATGAGAGTCAACCCACAATCAATGAAGTCAAATCAGTCTTCACTGGTTCCCGCAGTGATGTCACGCACTCAGGGCTGGCTGGCTCAGCGGGGCAGCTCAAATGCCAACTTTGCAGTCGATTTTAATTCTCAAAAATATATTTTTTTAATTCCCATTTATGCAGCATACAAGAGTCAAGGATGGAGATACTATCCACTCAGAAATTTATTTAAAAATAAAGGTTCCACATATCTGCTTTAAGTAGTCATTAATTACCATCATACAAGTAATGATGTAACGAACACTATTATCAGTGTAGTACTACAGCATGAGACTAATTGTTAATGGAATTATTACTGATCAGGAGTTTAATGTACTATATTTAATAGAAATGTAGATCAAACCAAATGAGTACAGAGCATTTAAATGAAGCTATATCATCCTCAGCTATATGCATTAGCCTCATCTAACTGGTTGAGAAGGCGTCACAGTTATTTATAGTGATAATCTAGGCATCATACAAAAACCTGAACAAAAATTCCAAGCGTTTGAAGTTCTTTATATGAACATATGTAGCCAAAAAAATAAGTCTACCCTGTTAGTCAATTCAGCTAATTACAACCCCAATTGCAAAAAAAAAATAAATAAATAAAAATAAATTTTAAAAAGTTGTGACGCTGTGTAAAACAAAAAGAGAATGTGAAGATTTGCAAATCATGGAAAGCCTGTATTTTATTTAAAATAGTACAAAGACAACATTTTAAAAAATTGGTGAAACTGAGAAATTTTATTGTTTTTTGAAAAATATACTTTGATTTTGAATTTGATGTCAGCAACACATTTCAAAAAAGTTGGGACGGGGCAACAAAAGACTGAAAAAGTTGTGTAATGCTAAAAAAATAAAAATAAAAAAATAAATATATATATATAAAATATATGGTTAACTGGTTAACTGGCAACAGGTCAGTGAGATGATGGAGTATAAAAAGAGCATCCCAGAGAGGCAGAGTCTCTTAGAAGTAAAGATGGGGAGGGGTTCACTGTTCTGTGAAAGACTGTGTGGGTAAACAATGCCACAATTTAAGAATAGCGTTCCTCAATGTAAATTGCCAAGAGTCTGGGGATCACATCACCTATAGGTGGGGTTTACATTAGACCGTATCAGCGGATCATCAGATTAATGTTTTTAAAACGATTAGTGTGCACACAGCAACGCCAATACACGATTCGCGTGCACACAGCAACGCCAATACATGGATACGCTCGGCTCCGCAGGCATCCTGCGCTCCAAATCACTCTGCCCTGAACAGCGAGTGCCCTCTGGAGGGTGCGCACTCCGGCCCTGCGCAGCTCACATAGCACGCGAGTGAATTGCACGAGCAGTGATTCGGGACTGAGCCTCTGTGTGTGTGATCTCAGTGCATATCGGGCATGCACGTCACTTACCACTTGCAAGTGGAAGGATGGCAAGCCTAAAGACAATCATAACTACACAATGGGCAGTATTTGCATCAGTATTTGCAGTATTTTCATACTTTTATACTCTTTAATGAAAGGTGATACAAGGCAGAAGTCCGCGCCGTTTTTCAGCAGTCGCGTCACATGACCAACGCCAGCGAATCAGGAAGGTGGATGTCACAGTGATGTTGTCCAATGACGATGCCAGCTAGAGCTCAGCACAGCGTATCCGCGTATTCTCAATGTTTACACAGCACCGGACCAGACACGATCTGGATTGAATACGTGGACCCTGGTGGATTCCCGTTTCCCGGCGTTTCCAGGCGTTTTAATGTAAACGGACAGTGCATCCGCGAAGAAAACGAGACAGATACGGTCTAATGTAAACTTGGCCATAGATAGTTTTCACTGACGTCACGGCATTCCGGGGAACGCCCCCCAGCCGCCATCTTGGAGGGCAAACAAAACGGACCATCGCCACTACCGGCTACGTTATCTCGGACGAACTTATGAAGTTATATAGTCAGTTTTCTAAAATAAAGATCAATGTCGGCAAAATCAAGCAAACAGAAGTATATAGATACATTAGACGACATCTCACGACAACGGTATGCAGCCAAACTGGCCTTGATTGGGGGAATTGACCCCTACGAAGTGGACAAAGATGCATTTTCAAGTGACTATGCAGGGCTGCCAAAGCCTGAAACTGCCAAAGCCTGCTCCAAAGCCTGAAACTGACTTCATCAAACTTTAAAGGCTGTCTGATGTATACAACTTCATATATTCACAGCGCGCCTTTTGGCGGATGCCGCCTGAATCGTGCAGATCCGATTTTTTTTTTTAGGGGGGGGACGTTGGAGTGTCTGATTATAATTTCAAAGTAAATTCTGTATTAAAATTACTAAATAAGCAAATCCGTTACAGTCCATGAAACAGGAAGTATAAGGATGAGAAAAAAACAGTTTAAATCGGGAAGCTGCGCACATTTGCGCAGTCCTGCACACCGCTCAGGCTGCACAAGTGTGCGCAGCTTCCCGATTTAAACTGTTTTTTTTCTCATCCTTATACTTCCTGTTTCATGGACTGTAACGGATTTGCTTATTTAGTAATTTTAATACAGAATTTACTTTGAAATTACAATAGACACTCCAACGCCCCCCCCAAAAAAACCCGGATCTGCCAAAAGGTGCGCTGTTTGCATCCCAAACACAAATCAAATCATACAGAATAGACCTAAAATGTTTTTCAAAAATGACCCTTGCGTGAGTGAAGTGACAAGTGTCAAATAGAAACGTGACAAACGAGCGATATTAAGTGTACATTACAATGTAAACGTACACTCAGCGGTTCCAGTTAGGCATCCTCCAGAGATTGTTTACACAATGTTTTGGTTTCCAAAAACAAACACAATTGATTGTTTATTTAAACAACTTACCACTTATAAAATGATCGGAGCAGACTTTGCTGTGTTTGGAAGGCTGATAATCCTTGCGGTTGATTCTCGCAAGCCATAGATTTCTCCTTTGTATGCTGAGTGCTCCCGTACAGTGGGAATTCCATAAAAGCTCCGCTTGACTTCATCATCTTACCTATTACGACAGCCGTGAATACAACAGGCGTGCACCATTGCTAGTTTTAAATAGTAGTAATGTAACTATAAATGTAAATAATATATAAATGAATGTAACTCGCGCGCTACAATGTGTGCTCAGTGACCCGTACGGTAAGCTGGCCCTCCAAGATGGCCGCCACCAGGGAATCCCCGATTCTGTGACATCATGTGAAAACTATCTATGGACCCTTTTCACGTGACGTCACGACAAACGCGGCCGCCATTTTGGACATGTACTACCAGTAGTTTACCACAGCCAGCATTGAGGAACGGCAGCAAAGAAAGTGTTTATTTTCAGCAAGACTTCCATCATGCCACTATATTGTTGTGCACCTGGATGTAGTAATCATCAACAAACAAGGCAAGGTTTATCATTTTATCGGATCCCGACAGAGAAGATGGATAGCGACCATTAACAGGAAAGATTGGCAGCCCTCGGCATACCAGCGCTTGTGCAGTGACCACTTTGTTGGAGGTAAGACGAATAAAATTAGCCAGAAAAGGCATTACATTGCTGTTAACATTCTGTGGCGGCGAGTGTGTAACCAAATAGGCTAAAATAACCCATTGTAACCTCTTTGTTCTTCTGTAGTAGCTATTAGCTAACGACATTAGCTAGCGTTGTGTTCCTTTGCTGTTGGTAGACTGTAGGACAGATCAGAGGCAGTGTCCTACAAACAGGGGGAGCAAGCCGGAGCGCGCTCCGGAACCTCGGGCGTTGGCTCCGGCAGCTATTTACACTGGATCCGGTGATCCGACACCTCTTTGGACTATGTAACAAAAAAAAAAAAAACAAATAATTAAATAAAAAAATGCAAGTTTATTTAGTGTTAATGTCTGATTTTGATATCTGTCTTGTTGGTGATTTCTCTCATGAAACGACATCCACAAAATATCTGCAGATGAACTTAATTTGCAGTGTTATTACAAAACATGCCCAGAAGCGCAGCGCAGCGCCCCCCTCCCCCCCTCTTTTTTTCCGCACCGGAGCCGCTCATCCTCTGCGCTCCGGGACCTCCCACTTTACAAATTAAGCACTGCCTACAATTAAGTGTTCAAAACAAGAGGAACATGTATTTGTCTCTTAAATCCAGGCCGTTCCCTGTAACAACGGTTGGAGAAAGTAATGGCAAATAGTGAGTGCACAAACCATAGAAGGGAAACTGTACACAGCACCAGGGCAGTGTGATGGTATGTCTACTTTTAGATTGTGTTAGCTTATCAATGAACACACTCGTCACTCGACGAGTTTCACGTCTTTACGACGGATACTTAAATGTGTGTTAGGTATTATTTTTGCAGTCTAAGCAGTCATTGTAGCAGCTAGATGAGCGAGAACCGAAAGGGTCTGTGCCAAAAACTTATTTCTGTATGGCGTTGCTAATGTGTCGTTACTGTTATTTCTCCCTCTGCTCGCCCTGTAAATGCCCTACGTCTCTGGATAGCGAAGGTGTTTTTTGCATCTCGCTCCTTTCTTGTATGTTCTCCGTTTGTCGCCTTCCTCGCATTCAAACCAATTCGAGCCGAAGTCCGCTACATGTCCAAAATGGTGGTTGCGTTTACGAAGGTCACGTGACTGAAAAGGGTCTATAGAGATCTTGCAGTCACGTGACCGGAAAGTACACAACCCCCATCTTGTCGGTCAAAAACACCGCTGAATACTGCTGCACTCGTGTACAGAATGGATCAATTTCAACCGACGGACCACACGGCTCATTTTTCTAATGAACAGATAACTAGATATATGTCTAAAATAAGCGATCTACAGATTTGTGACCCTTATGGCTTTCCGGACGGAGTTTTCACGACCGGATTTTGAACTGCCAGTGGAATACCCGGACGTGTATGATTACCTCATCAACTTTCCCTCACTGTTCAGTGGTGAAGCACTGCGTGCTTATAAATCTCTGGACAGTTTTCTTTACAGAAATTCAGGATTTGTCAGCGACTCAGATGTGGCATCTTGTAAACAAGAAAATAATCCTCATTGGATGGGTAAGACACTTAAGTATTGAGTATAGCACTGACCAGCCGATTATAGAATAGAATAAGGTAATTCCAAATCGTCCGTGTTGTTTACATGGATCTGGCGTTGGAGAGGTAGAGGCTTGGCAGTGGAGGTTTGAGTAGCCGTTTTCTGAGCTTAGTCAACAGGCCGGCTCTACAGCCTTGCTTTTGCTTCTGCTCCCGGCGCCGCCTCCTTCGCTTTGCTTCCGATAACAATCCACGGAGACCCTGGAATGTTTGTTTTTTTCTCGTCCGAAATGTTGTGCATGCGATGGAAATCGCTACAAACCGTCATTTTCTGCTGGAAACCAATGTCCAGTAAGTCCATACGGTTGTAGTGGATATTGAAGTCCGGTACAGACGAACAACACGCAAAAATACACACAAAAAACATAAAAAACGTGCACAGGCAGGGAGAGCTTGTAGCCGCAGCCGTTGTAGTAGAATTGTATATAGTAGGGTTTTCCAGAAGAAAAGGTAGAAGTAAAAGCAGAAGTAGAACCAGAAGTAGGAATATGGCGTTTGACCGACACGATGGCGTCTGTCACAATCTGGATCGGCTGTGACGTCACATGCAAGTGCTCCATAGTAGTGTTTCTCAACCACTGGGCCGTGGCCCATTAGTGAGCCGCAAAGCGCCATCTAGTGGGCTGCAAATTCCCTCCCAAGTTGAAGTCAATTTTTACTTGTAGTAGGGTACAACTGCTGAGTTGCATCCGACGTCACATCCGCCTCATTAAGCTACGGTCACACTACAGCTCGCGATGTTTTGTGACAGGTTGTCGATGAAAATGAACATTTTGGTGGCCATATATGGTGATACACACATGCACTAAAAGTTGGGGTAGACCAGGTGAACGCTTGATCATCACGCCTTCACGCACTTGAGCTGTGCTCACTCACAGAGCACTTTGCACGCTCTTGGGACCCAGTCGTTATGGGAAACACCCAACACTGATTTAAGCACATTCAACACGTGCAGATAGGGATGCTGTTTTCACAGAGGCTTTGCAAAGGATTGCGCATTGTCACGGTCATGTTTGTTTCTAGCCATGTTTATAATGCTGTTTAAATACTCTGCTTTGCTTTCATTTTTATAATTATCACGCCTGCTAATAAACACTCTTCCTGCACTTAGATCTGTCGACCACCATCTATCTTGTGTCCTGATCCCCAGATTTTTAACCCAGCCACATATAAAAAGTTGTATGCCTCCATGTTCTTCCAGGTTTTCATTTGTGTGTCCATGTAGAATGATGTCTGCAGCACCAGGTAGTTTGAGATGTCGGGGAACTCAACAGATGGATAATTTTCCAAATAATAGGAAAAATCCTTGTTTGTTGCATGTCAGGATCTATCCCACTGCGTGGGTCCTATAGCCACTTGAGTGTACTTGGTTTTAATAACTTGCTTGTTTGCTGTACACAAACATGGCAATAAGTTCTTGTGTTAAATCAAACAGACTCAACTTTTGGATCATTAATCCCTTTTGGCTGAGAATGACCTGCATGCATGGTTTTGTGTTGGCTTCTGACACATCAAATACAATACCTACAATTAAAAACACAGTTTGTTTTTATTGAAGTCCTGGGCTCCCATCTGTAGAAGGGAGTGATGTTGCATCCCTTTAATACACTACAAGACAATCAGATTCTAATAGATGAGCCAAAATAATTGGGAATTTTTTTAATGGGCTCAGACTCGTTACAAGTATAAACAGGTGGACCTCAAAGCAGAAAAGATTGAGATGTACCATAGATTAGGGGTTATCAGTAAAAGATTCAGAGAATCTGGAGAAATCTCTGTATGCAAGAGACAAGGCTGAAAACAGTCATTATGGGAAACCACCTGATGCTGATTTGAGCACAAACCATTTCAATTTTCACAGAGATTTTGTGAGGTATTCTGTCAGGTATGCGGTAGTAGACGGGCCTAAGTGCAGGAACTGTTTATTAGCAGGTGTGATATTCACAAAAACGAAACTGAAAACAGAGTCATAAACATGGCTACAAACAAACATGACCGTGATGAGAGTACTTCACAAAGCCTTTGTATCTTTATTGACCCCTTGCGTATGACGTCACGCATTACGTGATAATTTCACCTGGGGATCAGACAGACATCATTTTTCATGTAAGCAAAGCTTAATCTGTCTTCAATATGGTTCATTTTTGCACCGTTTTTGGTTGTTCAAGTAGAGAAATAGATAAAGGATATTACCGTCTCCCTGCCATCAAGATAAATGTTAAAGAGAAGCAAATGCTTCAAGAACAATGAAGAAATGAGTGGTTAAAGAGAATACAACAAGAGGAGCTAAGCCTGAAAACTCCAGAGAAATTCACGATTGTATTTAAAATGTATTTAAAAAAATAAAAAAAGTTGGAAGCGGGCGGAACGGTAGCGTAGTGGTTAGCGCTGTCGCCTCACAGCAAGAAGGTCCAGGTTCGAGCCCCGTGGCCGACGAGGGCCTTTCTGTGCGGAATTTGCATGTTCTCCCCGTGTCCGCATGGGTTTCCTCCGGGTGCTCTGGTTTCCCCCACAGTCCAAAGACATGCAGGTTAGGTTAACTGGTGACTCTAAATTGACCGTAGGTGTGAATGAGAGTGTGAATGGTTGTCTGTGTCTATGTGTCAGCCCTGCGATGACCTGGCGACTTGTCCAGGGTGTACTCCGCCTTTCGCCCGTAGTCAGCTGGGATAGGCTCCAGCTTGCCTGCGACCCTGTAGAACAGGATAAAACGGCTACAGATGATATGAGAAAATTGGAAGCGAGTATGGAATAGTTTGCTTAAGAATCTCGGTTTATTTTTTCTGCTCGCATTCGAGTTAGCTTCTTCATGAAAGTATTTGATTTTCTTATAGGTGAAGCAGATTCTTTATTCAACACAGAAAACCCAGATTGGTTTCAAACAACTCTGATATAACTCGGTATGAATGAATGAAAATAAAATATAAAACCCCACAAAACAAGGAGCGACACGTGCAATATATCCTGAAAGAACAGAAAAGATTAAGAGCAGAGAGCGCTGAAACTTTGTCTCTGTTATCAGAGGAACCCAGTGCTGTGCAAAATGTCACCATGGAATCAGAGTGTAGTAATGAACTTACAGTTCGAGTATTTTACACACACAAGCTGCATGCATGTGAATTGGAAATAAATCGACGAAGGCAGGACAAAACTATTTTGGATAAAATTGTTACTGTCCGTTACACACTGATCAACCTGTGTGACTCAGTTGTGCCTTTTGAATAGAGAATAAATGAAGAGGGAACGGAACTTTAACCGTTCATTGTAATTATTACTGAAAGGGTGATTATAGTTACTATGACTATAGCTACAATTGGAATGTGCAGAGTCTGTTAGCGTTTGTAATTATTGTACCATCCACTATTAGATAAAATTAAAATAAAATATTACATTGTTTAAAAGTTGAGAGCAAGATAGTCTGTTAGTTTACAAATAACACTTCAGATATTGTTTTAACAATAAGTAATCACTGTATAAATTACAGAGTGCAAATGGCTCTGGAACTAGATGTCCTTGGCCTGACATGTTTCGACGGTGTAACTTCCGTCTTCATCAGAGGGGTGACCCTCTGATGAAGACGGAAGTTACACCGTCGAAACATGTCAGGCCAAGGACATCTAGTTCCAGAGCCATTTGACATAATGAACGTAATATATTTATTAGATGTCCTTGGGGTTGCTGAGACATGGAGAGCCGGAATACCGCTTAACCCACAGTTCAGGTTGGAGTCCTTTGAGAGTAAATGCTTTTTCCAACATGTCTATTCCAACATGTAGCTAACACTAAACACACTGCCTCAAATCTACATGATCACTCCAGGTCATTTCGAGGAATTTTGTACAGATCATAACCTCTAACAAACTCTAATTTCCATGTATATCTATCCTTCACTTCTTTCTGACCAAGATTGCTCAAGTAATCCGGTAGTAAAGCTTTTTTAGCTGTAGTTTTCTTCAGACAACAGCAACAGACACCGGACACCTTCGCTTGGCTTCAGCATGTGAACAAAGTTTGCTTGTCCCCCAGGTATAGGGTAGCGAAGGTTGCTAATGTAAATGTGACATCACTGCAAGGGGTCTACATGTGTGCGCCGATTGTGCTAAAATCAGTATCAGGTGTTTCCCATAATGACCAGGTCCCAAGTACATGCACAACGTGCACTGAAGGATTCCTGAATGTAAATGCACTTTTTAAGTCTTGGTGAAGGTAAGGCTGTGCAGAGCTGCGGTGTTACTCATGTTCATTTCACTGAATAAGAATGAGCACCTTGCTCCAGCTCTGAAATTATTATTAATTTTTTTTTTTTAATTCTTACCTTTGTGGAAACGAAGTGAGCATACCATAAGCAAGCCTCAATGCCAGGCATTGCCAGAATGCCCGATTTGCCCAACCAAGACGTTTGGGCAAAAATATTTTAGTGAGTTAGGCCCATTTGGGCACATCTACGGTCAGCTTCTTTAAGCACAAAAATGATTTTCGAGTGACTACGTTACCAAAAAAACAAGACATATTAACCAGCATCCTCACCTCCCCTGTGATCGTAAAAAATTCCTCAAAACGACCGGAGTGACGGTGCAGATTTGTGGCCTAGCATTAGCTACATGTTGGAATATACCTTCTTTTTCCTGAAGAGTCCTGACACAGAAGAACAGTTAAAAAAAAAAAAGCAAGATCATCATTTTTGTGTAAAGACTTTTTCCCCCGACATCTGCTTTTGGGAACAGAATGTTGTGAAAGCCAAAGCATTTACTCTCAAAGAACTACTACCTGAACTGTGGGTTAGACTGTGTTCCCATCCCTGCATGTCTCAGCAACCCCAAAGACATCTAGGTACACAGCTATTTGCACATTTATACAGTTATGCTCAGGGGCGTAGCTAGGATTTTTCAAAGGCGTGTGTTTTTTTGTTTGTTTTTTTTTTGGGGGGGCGGCACACACTGACTGGCAGCCTGAGTGCATTATGTAACAAAAAATAATTAACATTACTAGTTTTAGGTAGCTTAGAAACCGGCTCTTCCATTATTGCTGTTTCTTCCAAGTTTCCTTGATGCGTTCTAGAAATGGCACACTAAAACTTGGCTTCGAAGCCACAAAATGCAACTTTGATGGAAAAAAAAATATAATAAATTGCTTACCCCTTTTCACATTGAAAGAAGGAAGAAAGTTTCGCTTGTTTTGACATGGCGAATTATTAACACAAGAAGAAATACTCATAATTTGCAACTAAAAAGACTGCAGCTAGACTGGCAGCTTGACCATGCTTTCTAGTGCGATCGTGTTGCGCTTGCGCAGAACTGTTTCAGTCCTGCACGTCTTGGCTCGTGCACCTGAAGGCGCACCTAACGAGGTCCAGCACGCGCGCCATTAAAGAACACCTGTCTTTAATCAAAATCAATGAACTATGTTTGGGCTATTTAAGGACTGCACCCATGCAAGGATGATGCGAAGTATTACGCCGCGTCTAGCGTGCCTTACAGAGCCTTATTTCCTGTCCCTGTCCTTGTTGACCTCCTGGTTTTTCGACTCCTGTTTCTTGTCCCTTGATCTTATAGTTTTGCCTCGGATATTTTGTCCGCACCCCTGCCTGTTTCTTCGATTACGACTTTCCCTGCTGTTTCGGACTGTTTGCCTGTTGCGTGCGTTTCATGCACTTGACACTCATATCGCACTGTGTATTATTTAACATATCTGCACTTCTAGCCGCCTCTTCCACACACACACTGACAAACTGGGTTTTTGCGCCCAAACCACAGGAAGTCCATACAAGGTTATAGAAACCCTGATGAGGCTGAGGTGACAATCTAGTAAAAAAAAGTTAGAAAATTACAGTGGGCGCTTTTCTAATATTCTTATGTGGCTATTGAAAAAAAATAATGTATAGTCTGACATATGGGGGGGGGGGGGGGTCACGGGCACCCCAGGACCCCCTAGCTACGCCCCTGATGCTTGTTATTGTTGAAAAATATCTGAAGTATTATTTGTTTCTCGTCTCGTTTCTCGTCTTCTTCCGCTTATCCGGGACCGGGTCGCGGAGGCAGCAGACTAAGCATGGAAGCCCAAACTTCCCTCTCCCCAGACACCTTGGCCAGCTCCTCGGGAAAAACACCGAGGCGTTCCCAGGCCAGCCAAGAGACATAGTCCCTCCAGCGTGTCCTGGGTCTTCCCCGGGGCCTCCTCCCAGGGGGACATGCCTGGAACACCTCCCCAGGGAGGCGTCCAGGAGGCATCCGAAAAAGATGCCCGAGCCACCTCAGCTGATTCCTCTCGATGTGGAGGAGCAGCGGCTCTACTCCGAGCTCCTCCCGAGTGACTGTGCTTCTCACCCTAAGGGAGCGCCCAGCCACCCTGCGAAGGAAACTCATTTCGGCCGCTTGTATCGGTGATCTTGTTCTTTCGGTCATTACCCAAAGCTCATGACCATAGGTGAGAGTCGGGACGTAGATCGACCGGTAAACTGAGAGCTTCGCCTTTTGGCTCAGCTCCTTCACCACGACGGACCGGTAAAGCGACCGCATCACTGCGGAGGCTGCACCGATCCGCCTGTCGATCTCACGCTCCATCCTTCCCTCACTCGTGAACAAGATCCCGAGATACTTAAACTCCTCCACTTGAGGCAGGACTTCTCCACCAACCTGGAGAGGGCAAGCCACCCTTTTCCGGTCGAGAACCATGGCCTCGGACTTGGAGGTGCTGATTCTCATCCCAGCCGCTTCACACTCGACTGCAAACCGTCCCAGTGCATGCTGAAGGTCCTGGTTTGAAGAAGCCAACAGGACATCATCATCCGCAAAAAGCAGAGATGAAATCCTGTGGTTCCCAAACAGGATTCCTTCCGGCCCCTTGCTGCGCCTAGAAATTCTGTCCATAAAAATTATGAACAGAACCGGTGACAAAGGGCAGCCCTGCCGGAGTCCAACATGCACTGGGAACAGGTCTGACTTACTGCCGGCAATGCAAACCAGACTCCTGCTCCGTTCATACAGGGACCAGACAGCCCTTAGCAAAGAGCCCCGAACCCCATACTCCCGAAGCACCCCCCACAGAATACCACGGGGGACACGGTCGAATGCCTTCTCCAGATCCACAAAGCACATGTGGACTGGTTGGGCAAACTCCCATGAACCCTCGAGCACCCTATGAAGGGTATAGAGCTGGTCCAGTGTTCCACGACCAGGACAAAAACCGCATTGTTCCTCCTGGATCCGAGGTTCGACTATTGGTCGAATTCTCCTCTCCAGTAGCCTAGAGTAAACTTTCCCCAGGAGGCTGAGAAGTGTGATTCCCCTATAATTGGAGCACACTCTCCGGTCCCCTTTCTTAAAAAGAGGGACCACCACCCCAGTCTGCCACTCCAGAGGCACTGTCCCCGACCGCCACGCGATGTTGCAGAGGCGTGTCAACCAAGACAGCCCCACAACATCCAGAGACTTGAGATACTCAGGGCAGATCTCATCCACCCCCGGTGCCTTGCCACCGAGGAGCTTGCAAACCACCTCAGTGACTTTGGCTTGGGTAATGGACGAGTCCACCTCGGAGTCATCAGCCTCAGTCTCCTCAGTGGAAGACATGATGGTGGGATTGAGGAGATCCTCAAAGTATTCCTTCCACCGCCCGACAATGTCCCCAGTCGAGGTCAACAGCTCCCCACCCGCACTGTAAACAGTGTTGGCAGAGTACTGCTTCCCCCTCCTGAGGCGCCGGACGGTTTGCCAGAATTTCTTCGAGGCCGACCGATAGTCCTTCTCCATGGCCTCCCCGAACTCCTCCCAGTTCCGAGTTTTTGCCTCCGCAACTGCCCGAGCTGCAGCATGCCTGGCCTGCCGATACCCGTCAGCTGCCTCAGGAGTCCCGGAGGTCAACATGGCCCGATAGGACTCCTTCTTCAGCTTGACGGCATCCCTTACTTCCGGTGTCCACCACCGGGTTCAGGGATTGCCACCACGACAGGCACCGGAGACCTTGAGGCCACAGCTCCGAACAGCTGCGTCCACAATGGAGGTAGAGAACATGGTCCAGTCAGACTCAATGTCCCCCGCCTCCCTCGGAAGCTGGGAAAAGCTCTCCCGGAGGTGGGAGTTAAAGACCTCCCCAACAGAGTGCTCGGCCAGACGTTCCCAGCAGACCCTCACCATACGTTTGGGCCTGCCAGGTCTGTCCAGCTTCCTCCTCCGCCAGCGGATCCAACTCACCACCAGGTGGTGATCAGTTGACAGCTCAGCCCCTCTCTTCACCCGAGTGTTCAAGACATAGGGCCGGAGATCAGATGAAACGACTACAAAGTCGATCATCGACCTCCGACCTAAGGTGTCCTGGTGCCACGTGCACTTATGGACACCCCTATGCTCGAACATGGTGTTCGTTATGGACAAACCATGACTAGCACAGAAGTCCAATAACAAAACACCACTCGGGTTCAGATCGGGGAGGCTGTTCCTCCCAACCACGCCCCTCCAGGTGTCACTGTCGTTGCCCACGTGAGCATTGAAGTCCCCAAGTAGCACAATGGAGTCCCCAGTCTGAGCACCCCTCAGTTGGAGCTGGGTTCCAGAGCCCAAGCTGTGCGTGGAGGTGAGCCCGACTATCTCTAGCCGGTACCTCTCAACCTCCCGCACAAGCTGAGGCTCTTTCCCCCCCAGCGAAGTGACATTCCATGTCCCAACAGCCAGCCGCTGTGTCCAGGGATCAGGTCGTCGAGGCCCCTGCCTTCGACTGCCACCCAATCCACACTGCACCAATCCCCTACTGCTACCTCTGTGGGTGGTGAACCCACAGGAGGTCGGGCCCACGTCACCTCTTCGGGCTGAGCCCGGCCGGGCCCCATGGGCAAAGGCCCGGCCACCAAGCGCTCGCATACGAGCCCCAACCCCGGGCCTGGCTCCAGGGTGGGGCCCTGGCTGCGTCATACCGGACGATGTCACGGTCCTTGATTTTTTTCTCCATAGGGGTTTTGGTGAACTGCTCTTGGTCTGGCCTGTCACCTAGGACCTGTCTGCCTTGGGAAACCCTGACAGGGGCATAATGCCCCCGACAACATGGCTCCTAGGATCATTCAAGCGCACAAACCCCTCCACCACAATAAGGTGGCAGTTCTAGGAGGGGGTATTATTTGTAAAATAAAATCTCTTGCTCTAGACTTCCAACAATATTGTAAGATTTTATTTTAATTTTATCTAATAGTGGATAGAAGAATAATTACAAACGCTTACAGAATCAGCACATTCCAGTTGTACAGTGGTGCTTGAAAGTTTGTGAACACTTTAGAATCATTTCTGCATAAATATGAACTAAAACATCAGATTTTCACACAAGTCCTAAAAATAGATAAAAAGAACTCAGTTAAACAAATGAGACAAAATAATACTTCGTGATTTATTTATTGAGGAAGATGATTCAATATTACATATCTAAGTGGTAAAAAAATATATATATAATGTGAACCTTTGCTTTCAGTATCTGGTGTGACCCCCTTGTGCAGCAATAACTGCAACTAAACGTTTGCGGTAACTGTTGATCAGTCCTGCACACCGGCTTGGAGGAATTTTAGCCCATTCCTCCGTACAGAACAGCTTCAACTCTGGGATGTTGGTGGGTTTCCTCACATGAACTGCTCGCTTCAGGTCCTTTCACAACATTTACATTGGATTAAGGTCAGGACTTTGACTTGGCCATTCCAAAACATTAACTTTGTTCTTCTTTAACCATACGTTGGTAGAATGACTTGTGTGCTTAGGATAATCATCTTGCTGCATGACCCACCGTCTCTTGAAATTCAGTTCATGGACAGATGTCCTGAAATTTTCCTTTAGTTATATTTTGGTCTCATCCGTCCACAAAACATTTTTCCAATAGCCTTCTGGCTTGTCCATGTGATCTTTAACAAACTGCAGATGAGCAGCAATGTTCTTTTTGGAGAGCACTGGCTTTCTCCTTGCAACCCTGCCATGTACACCATTGTTGTTCAGTGTTCTCCTGATGGTGGACTCATGAACATTAGCCAATGTGAGAGAGGCCTTCAGTTGCTTAGACCCTGAAGTCCTTTGTGACCTCGTTGACTATTACACACCTTGCTCTTGGAGTGATCTTTGTTGGTCGACCACTCCTGAGGAGGGTAACAATGGTCTTGAATTTCCTCCATTTGTACACAATCTGTCTAACTGTGGATTGGAGGAGTCCAAACTCTTTAGAGATGGTTTTGTAACCTTTTCCAGCCTGATGAGGATCAACAATGCTTTTTCTGAGGTCCTCAGAAATCTCCTTTGTTAGTGCCATGATACACTTCCACAATTATGTGTTGTGAAGATCAGACTTTGATAGATCCCTGTTCTTTAAATAAAACAGGGTGCCCACTCACACCTGATTGTCATCCCACTGATTGAAAACACCTGATTCTAGTTTCACCTTCAAATTAACTGCTAATCCTAGAGGTTCACATACTTTTGCCACTCGCAGATATGTAATATTCAGGGCTCGAAATTCGCGGTGGTCCGGTCACCCGAGACAACTTAATTTGTCATTTGGTGGGTAATTTCTGTCACTAGCCAGCCCAGCT